>NC_143550.1:12363750-12670000 GCF_054136105.1 Typopeltis vanoorti
TTTTTTTTTGGGGAAAAAAAATCTGAAGCTGTTATTCAGCATATAAATTGGCACCATCTGAAGCAAGTCTGCTGAGTGGAGTAGAGTGCCCTCATGCAACGAGTCTTTGAACTCCTTTACTGCTTTCTCTGCTTGGCAGGACCAGAAAAGTAAATTTCGATCATTATTTGATTTTTTGTTTTAACTTTATTATTCAGTTGTATTAAAGTTTAAAAGTTTATTTTATTATCCTGAAGGCTACTAAATCTTAAATTTATTCATTTTCCACCATGTTGGGAAAAGGTGGTATGCTATTAATCCAATCATTATTATTATTACATGGAGATGGGCAAGACAGGATATTTAGTTGGGTGTTGCTACAGACCAAGGAGCACAGAAGGTGGGGACCAGGAGATGTTGAGGCAGTTGAGTGTGGCAAGTGCAAGAAGAAAGATTGTTATGGGAGATTTTAACTACAGCAGTATAGATTGGGGAAAGGAAGATGCATGTAGCAATAAGGGAATGGAATTTCTAGAATTCTCGAGGGACATGTCTTAGGCAACATGTAACTGAGGGAACAAGAAGTTCAAGAGTTTTGGATTTGGTTATAGCATCAGAAGAGCTGATGATAACTGAGATGACATCTCTCCCACCAGTTGGAGAGAGTGACCATATGGTTTTGACTTGGAAAATGAATAGACATGCAGAAGTATCAAAGAGACGGGAACGTATGTGGAATTATAAAGCAGGTGATTATAATAGTCTTAGACGTCAACTTCGGGAAGTTTCGTGGAGGGAGGAATTGGAAGACTGGGATATCATTAGTGCTTGGGAATTTGTGAAGGAATATTTGTTAGCAGAAATGGTAAGCTCTATTTCACGAGTGAAGAAGAGGACACAATTTGGAGTAAAGTGGATCACAAACAATATTAAACAGGAGCTACATGTGAAAAAGAGGCTATGAAAGAGATATAAGGAGACAGGTGAAGAGAAGATGCATGAGGAATATAAGACACAGGCCAGAAGAATGACTAGTTTGGTAAGGAAAGCAAAACTGGAATATGAGAAAAGATTGGCCCTTAGATCCAAGGAAAATCGTAGGGAATTTTTTAGCTATGTGGCCAGTAAGAGGAGAAATAACTGTGGAAGAATGATGACATTCTGGGATAAAAATGGGAATAGAGTGACTGATGCAGAGGCATAGTGGAATTGTTCAATGAACACTATTGGAATATTTCATCCTGGAGGAGTCGATTTGAATAGTAGAGGGTAAGAGCAGGTTCAAGGTTTAGAGGTGCAGGAGGAAAGTGTGTTCCACATACTGAGTAAAGCTGTGGGACTGGATGGTATTTCACCACGAGTTTTGAGAGAATGTGCTCAGGAACTGACAGTGCTCTTGACCTGGCTTTTTAGTGAAAGTCTGGCTGTGAGAAAGGTGCCCATGGAATGGAAGGAAGGTAACATAGTGCCATTGCATAAGGGCCAGTAGCAGACTGGAAGTGTAATTATACGCCAGTTTGTGTGTCATCAGTAGTTAGTAAGATCTTGGAGAAAGTATTGAGGGACAATATACAGCATTGGGCAGATGAGGTTAATATCACCAGTGAGAGTCAACATGGATTTGTGAAGGGGTGCATTTCTTTTAGAAATATGCTAGCCTTTCATGATAAAGTTACAAGAGCATTAGATGAGGGAAAGGCATATACTGCCATTTTCTTAGACTTAGCAAAGGCATTTGACAGGTGCCACATGATAAGCGTATATTCCAGTTGCAGCGCATGGGTCTGGATGTCAGATTGGTCAACTGGATTCGGGATTGGCTGTCCGATAGGTATCAGAAAGTTGTGTATGGTGGAGCAATATCAAAGATGCAGAAGGTTACAAGTTGGTTTCCACTGGGCTCAGTACTGGGACCTATATTGTTTAACCTTTATATCAATGACATTGTCAGTGGATTGCAAGGAGATATTCGGTTGTTTGTGGATGATGCAAAGCTTGGAAGGGTTATTAGTAATAGTGCAGATGTGGTAGCCCTGCAAGAGGATTTGAATAAGCTAGATGGATGGATAAATGAATGGGGGTTTCAGTTTAATGCAGCAAAATGTAAGATCTTGAGGTTTAGGAAACATCAATGGGATGCTGCATACTCTATGGGAGGAGTTAAACTGGAGGAAGTAGGAGCAAAAAGATATCCAGGTTTGATGATTGATAGAAACCTGAAATTTAGGGGACATATTGCAAAGGTAAAGGTAGCTCAGAGGATTGCTGCAATAATGAGGAGGACACTGACCTGCAGAGATAAAATGGTTATCATTACGTTGTATAAGACTCTGATCAGACCACACTTAGATTGTTCTCAGATCTGGTCTCCAGGATTTGAAGTGGATAAATTAACTGTGGAAAGGGTACAAAGGTGGATAACAAAGATGGTGTCGGGACTGTACAATGTTAGTTATGAGTATCTGCTGAGGGAATGTGGCCTGCAGAGTTCGGTGGATAGAAGGAGGGGTGATATGATTGAGACTTTTAAACTGTTGAGAGGTGGTTACAGGGTTGACACTGGGGGGTTCTTTTGCTTGGTTGAACAGCAGGAAAATGACAAGAGGCCATCCCTGGAAGTTACGAAAGGAAACCGTGAGCAAGAGGGTGAGGAGTGGTTTCTTTGCATGGTTGAACCATGGAATGCATTGCCTGATGGAGTGGTGAGAGCGAGAACAGTCAATGCATTTAAATAGTGGTATGATAGACTGTGTGTTTCCTAGGAGGGACCTCCCTCGATGAGTCTTGATAGACTTGTGTTTCTTAGAAAGGTCCTCCCACGATGAGTCTTTGAACTCCATGGAGGTCTGAATAATAATAATAATGACACCTCCAGGGAGTCCAAGGACTCATTGGAGGAAGCAATCTACTCTACTTTGCTAAATACATCACATCTCCAGTACTACTTAATTCTCCTCCTACAAACACTACTATCATCGACGCTATCTACTATCCATCATCACCAACAACGGTATTTTTTGTCTGTAAGTTGCATGTGTTCTGAAGGCTGATGTGTGTGTGTGTGGTGTGTGTGTGTGTGTGTGTGTGTGTGTGTACATGGGATGAAAAACTTGAGTTTCTGGTTGAAAAAAATCTGCTACCTTCATATGAGATCTGCTAACTCACCTTCAATTGAAAAAGCCCATATAAGGATTCCCTTCACAACAAGAATTGAACCCAGTTTTTTTCCAATCGAAAGGGCAGTGTTCTTTCAATTGACTAAATTTTTATTGCAAATAAATTCTGCAACATTTTTTTTAATAATATAGGAAAATAAAATGTTAAAATATACTAAATCAGTTTCATTGTGTGATCTCAATGTTTTTCTAATGACTTCCTGTAAAACTATCTAGTCTGAGCATTATTAATGATAATACTCAGTTTTTATGTTGGAAAAACTATGCTTGATGAAACTCAATTCATTTATTATCTAGATAATAAGAAAAATGGAATTTTTTAGTTAAGGAATAGAAAAGATAAGAATATATCTCCACTGATTGACAGTTATTTTTTCTAGTGGCCTTAGAGAATATGGTGAAAAGGCTCTTCTTCCACAAACAAGAAAAAACTCGGACTTGTATTTTCCGCTGAAGCAGTCATCAAAGATTATTAAAGTAATTTTAAGTGTTTGAAATCTCTACTGATGTATGATGTTACAATTATCCTGACAGTCTAAGGAAAAAAAGACATAGAATTGTGAAGTGTTAACCTACGTACCCTGTTTTTTTAAATCTGCCTTTGAATAATATTTTCTAGTGTAAATAGATAATATATCATAGTTCTGTTGTCATTAAAACAGTCATCTAAATTCAATGTATAGCAATGTTAAGAAAGATTTCTTCCATATGAAGAGAAAATACAAATTAACTTTTTATCAAAGAGAATTAACATTTTCTTTTAATCTTAGTAAACATTATAAATATATATAAAAATATTTTCATATTCTATCATTATTTTGACATCCATAGTTGACATCTCTCGATGAGTCACAAGACTCATCCTGAGAGGTTAAAACAATCCGTTATACCACCCCCTTCACTGTCTGCATGTTCATCACACTCTCAGACAATTCATTCCAAGCTCCTACCACTCTCCTTGCAGAAAACTTTTTAACCTTTTATAATAATAATATTTGGTTGCAGATCAAGTGTTGATCAATTTTATTATTAAACTGAACCAATGAGTTTCGCCACACTTTAACTGTTGGCATCTTCAGGGTACTTACAAGTTTAAACAATGTCACAATTATGCGTAACTATAAAAAAAAACCGACTAGAATAATTACAAACAGAATAGTATCGAACATGAGTGAAACACGTATCGTGTGTACAAGGTTAGCTAGCTGTTGCTAAGGAACTTTCTGTAGTTTGTATTAAAGTTCATTTCTTCCATTTTTAAAGTTCTGATTAGGGTTTTCCATATCTCTGGGAGTATTAGGCCTTGATTTCTGGGAGTATTAGGTCTTGATTAAGGTTGACAGAACGGGTGACTATGGCTGCTTCTTTGAAAATTCTTGAATGGTAATCTTCCTCTATGTACGGAGAACAGCTTTTGTCCCACTCGATGACATGGTTAGTTGTAGAGAAATGAAACGGTAGGCCAGAAATATCCTGTCTGTTGTTTTTGACATAGCCAGCGTGTTCCTTTTGCCTGATTTTGAGGCTTCTCGAAGTCTGTCCGATGTAACTAGAGCCACAAGCGCATGGAATGTTATAAACTCCAGCATATTTATAGAAAGGATGGTTGTCTTTTGGAGATCTTAGTAGTTTACGAATAGATTCTATTGGTTTAAATGTTACTCTTATTTTGTGTTGTTTGAGGAGGCTGGTGAGCTTGTTGGAGATGCCACTTACAAACGGAATTGCAGTCAGCTTTATATATTGAATATCTTCTTGTTCTCTTTGTGGTAGTTCAGAGAAAAGGACTTTATTGACTAGTCTTCTTGGATAGCCGTTCAAATACAGATTGTTGGAAATAAATTTTAACTCATCTTGAAGGGTCTCGTTGTCCGTTGTGATGTGAATTGCTCTTTTCTTTAACATGTGTACAATGCTGAGTTTATATGAGATGTGGTGAGAGGAGCTGAAATGTAGGTAGTGACCTGTATTGGTCGGTTTTCTGTACACGAGATTTATACTGCCATCAATTTGTTTTTTGATTAAGATGTCTAAAAACGGTAATTGGTTTTCTCTTTCAAGTTCCAGAGTGAATTTAATAGAATGATGGAAGGAGTTGATCTTTTTGAGATAATCATATAGGTCATCTTTGTTATTGTTCCATACGATGAAGATATCGTCTACATATCTGAACCAAAATTTAGGTTTTGGAATAATTTGGGATAGGATTTTATTTTCTAAGTCTTCCATAAAGAGGTCAGCACATGAAGGTGAGAGTGGGCTCCCCATCGCCAAGCCTGTTAATTGTTGATAGATCTTATTTTTCCAAGAAAAGTAGTTCGAGTTTAGGCAGTGAGCAAACAATGAAGGTATATCTTGTGGGAACAAGGTACTTAAGATGTCAATGACCTCCACTACAGGAATGTTTGTAAAGAGAGAGGTGAAATCTAAGCTGGCTAGAAGATCATTATCCGATATGTTGATGTTTTTTTAGCTTTTCCACAAAATGTCCGGAGTTTTTAATGTAACTCTCCGAGTTGTCGATGTGTTATTGTAAGAGTTTCGAGAGATGTTTTGACAATAAGTAGATAGGAGAGTTGATTGCATCAACGATTGGGCATAAAGGAATACCATCTTTATGCACTTCTGGAACGCCATAGTGTCTCAGAGTTAAAGGATGCATCGATTTTAGTTGTTTAATCAAGTCTGTTGGCCAGTTGGATAAATTGTGTAGTAATTCATTAGTATCATTGTGGTTTTTTAACATTGGATCTTTTGTTAAAAGATGGTATACGGACAAGTCAGATAGTAGATGGTTGACTTCGTCTTCATAGTCTTTTGAGTTCAGTATTACAGTACTGCTTCCTTTATCTGCTTTAAGTATTATGATATCTTTGTTGTATTTTAATCCACGAATAGTTCTTTTATCTAGTGATGAGAAGTTTTGTTTTGTGGAATAGGGAGAGGAAAGTATTATACAACTTTTTAGTCTTAGATCATTTGCTGTGTGAGGCGGTAATAATGAGATTCCTTTTTCTAGACTACAGATGAAATCTACCTTAGGAATCTGTTGAGGAGCTATTGCATAGTTGAAACCTTTCTTGAGAATATCGATTTCAGGTTTCTTTAAGATGTGGTTTGAGAAATTAAGAATAACTTGGTTGTCTGGAGAAGATTTAGACTCGTTGTGGGTGGTATAAAGGTGGTTAAATTTCTTAATCTGGGTCTGTCTGCTTTTGTTAAACACTTTGGCGAAACTGGTATTAATCATTTTATCTAAGACTTGCCAAATTTCCTCATCTAAAGAGTTGGAGAGATCCATGAACAGTTCATAACATTGCGAGTCAATTTGACTAAGCACAAATCTTGTGTGATGTAACCTTTCACAAATGAGTAACATCGATGTCTTGAAATAAATATTTTTAGCTTGTCTAGTATTGAGAAGAGGTTTAAGAAGTAAGAACTTAGGAATTATGCAGTTATCTCGGCAACGTTTTAGAAAAGTGAGATGGTTTACTAACCTTGCCTTTTTACATTTTAGGATTTCAAAACAGCGTACCTTGATTTTCATATCACCATTGACTCTTTTCATCATGAAGGTATTTTCTTGATCATAATTTATGATCAAGAAAATACCTTCATAATTTTTAACCTTTTACTCACTACTCCCTTTTGCAACTTCCTGGGATTTCCCCTTGTCCTTACTCCTTTCCCTTTTTCTACCATATGAAAAATCTGTGTTAACATAACCCTTCAATAGCTGAAATGTCTTGAACACATCTCCAATCCACCTGCCCCCTTTGTCTTCTGTTCACCAAACACTGAGGTTTGCATGCAATAAGTATGTCCTCATAATCAACATTGTGCAGTCCTGATATCAGTTTGTTATCTGGCTCTGCACCTCTCTCCAAGGAAGTGGCAAGTATGACATCTAAGTCATACCGTGTTAATCGAAAACTCTTGATCCTTGCATTACCTCTACTGTATGCTGCCAAAAATTTAGTTCCCTTATTATTGTTTATTATGGCTTCTTTGTCTAGTTTATATTGCTATTGTTGAATTCCCCCCCCCCCTAAATGATCACTCACTTTGCACTTGCCAAATTAATTTCCCTAAACATTTACTGCTCATCAACTATATTCCTTGATCTGTATCAACATCTGTCTCACACCACATACTCTCAAAGTCATTAATGTTATTTCCACTGTGATTCTCCACT
This sequence comes from Typopeltis vanoorti, assembly GCF_054136105.1. Classification (NCBI taxonomy): domain Eukaryota; kingdom Metazoa; phylum Arthropoda; class Arachnida; order Uropygi; family Thelyphonidae; genus Typopeltis; species Typopeltis vanoorti. The sequence goes on from NC_143550.1 coordinate 12,371,104, forward strand.
CCGAGAGGGCACAATTCATCTCTTATGTGTGATACTCCACCACTACGTTTATCCTCTCCATCCTGGCCAAAATATGCTATAAACCATTCGATTTCCATTCCTGTTAGAACATTCTTCTCAGTTAGGATGTTTCACTGATTTTGACTGCCTTTGGAGAGGCTGAGCCACAAACTCATTAATTTTATTTCTAATGCTCCTAGCTTTTGTATATAGAAAAAACCAGTGTGTTTCCAGTATTCTTATATCAATTATTATTCTCTTCACACTCCACTTGGATTTATAATATAGTGTATATCCTCTTATTTCTCAAGCCAGTATCTCCAATTGAGGCCAGCGCTGCTACATTCCACCTGATAATTCCAGTTTCCCTGCCCTGATGCTCACTTGCTCAAAGCAACAGTCTCTCGAAATGTTTACATCATTCTGCATTCAAATGTGATCTATCTCTTGCATACAACTCTCTTCTATCCTCAAACATACTGCATCCACATATTCCAGACCTCTTTTCTTTTGTATTCTTGTTATAATCTCATTTGTTATTACTGCTTTTCTCCTCTGGTCTATGTTATTATACCACGGCAACATGCTCACTATCTTTCCTCGGACACATTTTTGCTGCACTGTCTCTAACATCAGCCTGAAATCTTGCACCAGACAACCTCACATTACTTCTCAGCTTATTCATTCCAACCATTGCTATCATCTCCTCCACATTTTCACTCTTCACTGCCATTGCCACACTGTTTTGTTCCACTAGGCAAACATTACTCTGCACACCTTGAGTCATCGAATCTCTATATATGATGCTCTCAACAGATTCATTCATCCCTCTTTCACTGGCATCTTCATCTCTTACCTCTTCCAATCTCTCTCTCTCTCTCTCTCTCTCTCACTTCTACACTTTTGGCCTTCTGCAGTGTTTTCTCTTCCACTGTTTCTCCCATTTTCTCTCTCTCTCTCTCTGCTTCTAAATTGTTCCATTCATGACTGATCTATCAATTTTGCTGATTGGGTTTTGAATGAGTAGTATCATAAAGTAGGAACTGGGAAAAAAATATTGTGAAAGGAAAATATAAAGAAATCAAGGGATCAGCATGCTCATGAACAATACAGAATGCAGGCAAAAAGTGACTAGCATTGTAAGGAAGGCTAAATTAGATAATGAGGCAAACTGGCTTATCAGCCCATTGGAAATCCTAAATGTTTTGCTATATAGTGAGTAAAATGATTGAGAGAATCTTAATTAATGCAAATGGTAGGTAGGATAGTGGCAGAAGTAATTGAGTTAAGTGATCACTGCAAGGGTGTATAATGCAGGTGGAAATATTGCAGTTACTGAGATTATAGAAACTTGTGTGAGAATTGATGTTAACAAATTGGATATGCTTACCATACTGAGCAATATCAATGTGAATACAACAGTAGGATTGGGTAACATGTTAGTCTGTTTTACAAGTCTGTGCAAGAGAACTAGCTATTTCTCTGATAAGATATTTAATTCTTCTTAGCTGTTGTAAGGTTTCAGGGAATGTAAGGAGGACAAGATAGTTTCATTATTTAATGGCAGCTCCAAGACAGAAACAAGAAATTACAAACTGGTTAGTATCTCAGGAGTGGTGGTCAAGATACTGGAAAGGTTGGTTAAAGATAGACTGGATGGATAGGAATATGATATTCTGTGGTAGGCAGTACAGTTTTGTGGAAGGTAAATCCAATCATCCTTAGTATCTATTCAAATTTTATAATAGTGTAGCTAAGTTAGCTAAGGGAAAATGACTACCCCATGATACTGCCGAACTTCATAAAGATATGTGACAGAATACTGCTTGAAAGACTATCACGTAAGTTTGAGTAAATGGAAATGGATATGAAGCTGGTGTCATGTATGGAGGGGGGTGGCTCACAGCAGATATCAGAGAGGAGTAAATAGTGGAGTAGAATCCATTAATATCTGCAAACAACAGATACATACAGTTCACCACTAATTGAAAGCCAAAACACACTTCCATTTCTGGATTTACTTATGTGATTTACTGTAAGCCCACACATACCAGCCAATACATACATGTAAACGCTTACCTACACAAAAACTAAGTGTCATTAACACACTATAAGGCTTTGATTAGGCCACACATGGACTATTGTGCCCAGATTTGGTCACCGGGTTTTCAGCAGGATGAAGAGATGTTGGAAAGGATCCAAAGGCGACTGACTAAAGTGGTTTCTGACCTCTGGAATGTCGAGTATGAGGAAAGATTGAGAAGATGTAATTTGCAGAGTTTGGTGGACAGGAGGAAGAGAGGAGATATGATAGAGACCTACAAGTTGGTAAGGGGTTGTTATAGATCAATGGTGAAAAAGTTCTACAGAGAATAGTGGGAGATCAGGGGAGAACCAGAGGTCATCCCTGGAAACTGTATAAAGAGGGTGTGAGTAGGGGAGTGAGAGGCAGGTTTTTTTCGTGCAGAGTTGTGAATAATTGGAATGCCTTGCCTGAGAGTGTGGTGTCTGCAAAGAGTTTGAGTCTGTTTAAGACACAGTATGATGAGATGTGTGTGTGATAAAAGGACCTCCCAAATGAGTCTTTGACTCCATGAGGTCTTGGGGTAATAATAATAATAACAGAGCTGCAAAGATTTGCTTCAGTAAGCAAGTACTTAAGCAGCAATTAAAAATTATCAGCAATACTTTCCTTACAAAAATGCTCCATCAACAAAATGATTCGTTAAACTTCATCTAAAAATAAAGATTACTATAATTATTAAGAGAGCCCTTGATTGAGTTTGACTCCAACACTTAAATTACCTCCAAAGGTATTTAAATCACACACCACTCTATGAAAAAAAAAATCTAGCTATTCTCAACTTTCATGGATGTCCTCTTCCATATAATGAAAAATTCCATCTAGTGGTATTCTGTTTGATCTCTTCAGACATTAGTAAGTCTCAATCATCGCCCATCCCTCTGTTTGCAAGTGTCTGCAGTCCATGAATTCTCAATCTGTCTTCATAATCTGTATTCCACAATCCTGATGTCATTTTTAATACCATACTTCTCACTTTAACTGTATCAGTATCACCACAGAAACCAGGAAACAGACCTGCACACAATAGGCCAAGTAAGGTCATGTCATTCCTTGTAAAGAGGCAAATGACTTCCTTATCCTTATATGTCAAAAGTCATTACAAATTACAGATCAACCCATTTCTGGATATGAGCTCTTACCAAATTTTGGAAAGTCGTCATCACTCCAGAGAAACTGAGAGATCAATAGTTAGTCATCACTCTTGAGCAATGGGATTATCATACATTCTTTCCACTCCTGCTGAATCTTCCCTGTTGTAGGTATATGACTCAAATTGTATAGTCTAATCAAAGGAAGAGCTAGTTCAAATGAAACACTTTTAGATAGATATCCATGCTGATATATTATCAGCCCCTATTTCCACATTCTTATTCAGTTTCTGCAACACCTAGTACCTCTCATACACCTGAGTTTCTTCATTCAGTGAAGAGGTAGCAGTGAGCTCAGTGTTGCGCACATCAGGTTGATAACTTAGCAAATAGCAAACTGGGCAGTCATTACTTGAATTTACTTGGAGCATAATGAAACATTTCTTTTGTGTAACTTTCTCAAGTTTTTAAGTTTCTTTTCATACTCAGAATAGCTTTCTAGACAGTAGTTGTAATTCTGACCTGTTCTTCATAATTTTCATAACTGACATAAAGAACAAATCCAATGAGTTACATCTGGATATGGATTTGGAATTCCTTCCATATCTATTCTTTAGATTCTTTTGCTTGCTTAATGACTGCATGTCAATTTCACTCCTACCCTATTCGTTCTGCGAAACTCTGTGTTGGACACTGGAATGTGTCTTGCATTCCAATATTGCATTTTAGTTTTTTAAATGTACAGCCAATATCCATATCCTCTTAATCTGGCAATCTCTACAGTGGGACAGAACCCAGCATATTCTACAGTTGGTCATAATTTCCTGGTCTGTATTTCAGAATTGAAAATATGAATGGAACATTCATGAACGTAGGCACTTTCTTAGCCAGTGTGATCATCAATGTCATCAACCAGAGGCAGAATGGTCACATCTTTAACTGAAACCTCCCTCTAACCCTATAATCAAGTCTGATGTTCTTTGTATAGTTACTTCTGTCATGTGCTGCTTGAGAAAGTTGTCTTGCAACAGCTTAACAAATTGTTTAATTCTTCTCATGAAATTATTTCATTTTCAAATATATAATTATGTAGTTATATTACAATGAAGAGCTTAAGAGGCTCTTTTTTTTTTTTTTTTTTTCGGCGCCGTAAATTAAGTTAAAGAGATAATAAATCCCTCATTATTTTAAAGCTGGATACGAAACTCAGAGATCGAAATCTATCAAAATCTAAGCGTTTCATGCCGAAGAACTATCAGCGAGTCCAAGTGTAAGTCAATACCTGGGTATTACAACACTAGGGCAACTCAGAGCAAAGGTGGAGAAAGCTCCATCACTATACTTAATCCTTTCTCATAATGTAAAATGCAGCTCCTAGGAGATGTATTACTGTTTTACATTATGCGGAGAGGTCACTACCCAGACGGGTTTCAACCTTTATTGAGGTCTCATCAGTGAGTAGGTAGACCTGGAATACCAAGGTTTAAGTGAACCAAACTTATATATACCCCTACATAATTCTATATAATAGAATTACGTAGGGTATATATACCCCTATATCGGTATATATTGGCGAGTCCAAGCGTAATTCTATATAATAGAATTACGCTTGGACTTGCCGATAGTTCTTCGGCATGAAACTTTTAGATTTCGATCTCTGAGTTTCGTATCCGACATTTAAAATAATGAGGGATTTATTATCCCCTTAACTTAATTTATGCCACCGGAAAAATAGCCTCTTGGCTCTTTATCATAGTAATAATAACATATGGGTACACCGGCGCCTGGCAATTCATTAGTAGGGGTAAATGTAAGTTTGGTATACGTAAACCTTGGTATTCCAGGTCTACCTACTCACAGATGAGACCTCAAAGGTTGAAACTGGTCTGGGTAGTGACCTCTTTTCATAATGCAAAACGGTAATACATCTCCTAGGAGCTGGGTTTTACATTATGAGAAAATATTAAGGATAGTGATGGAGCTGTCTCCACCTTTGCACCGAGTTGCCCTATTGTTGTGCTACCCAGGTGTTGACTTACGCTTGGACTCGCCGATAGTTCTTCGGCATGAAACTCTTAGATTTCGATCTCTGAGTTTCTTATCCAGCTTTAAAATAATGAGGGATTTATTATCCCCTTAACTTAAATTATGTAGTTATATATTTAAAACTTATAAAATTATATAATCATATATAAAAATTATGTCTAAATATTTAAATAATTATATAAAAATAACACTTTAACAGCAATAATTGAAATCATAATTATTGCTGGGAATGTGTTTTTTTTTTATAAAAGTTTCTATGAAAAGGACAGATCCTAGAAACAACAGTAGGAAATGGGCATAGCTGGAATACAACCATAACAGACTTCAGCAATAACGTGTTAGAAACCAGTGAATTTTCTACAGAAAGAGAGAGAGAGGCGGGTATAGAGAAATATGAGTAGCGTAACTGAGATTAAGGAAGACGAGCATCATGTGGAAAGTTAGATAACATTAGGAAGTGTAATAGATTCGGATTGTGATGTTTAGATGGGTGAATGGTAAGCGAGAGTAGACTTCAGGAAGAGAGAGATGTTCTGAAAGAAGTGTAGAATGTATGAAGAATGAGTTAAGAAGCATGCAAAAAGAAATTAGGAGACTAAAAAATTAATGCGAAGTGAGGGAGAGTTGGAGTGAGTATTGGGAATCATAGGAGAACCAGGGAATGAGAGCAAGATGATAGTGCAGGAGCTTGGGATGAAGAGATCTGAGGTTAATGCTGGAGGTCAAGGTGGAAGAGAGGATTGATGTGATGGGTATGAATGACCTGAAATGTAGTGGGTAATGCATGGCATGAGATCTGAGGTTAATGCATGGAGGTTGTATGAGAAAAATGTTTGTTGAGGTAGGAAAGTGAGCATGTTACCCAGGAATAATGATGCAGCATTGAGGAGAGCATCAGTAATTATTATTATTTTTTCCCAAGACCTCATGGAGTCAAAGATTCATCTGGGAGGTCCTTTTATCACACACGCATCTCATCATACAGTGTCTTAAACACACTCAAATTCCTTGCAGACATCACACTCTCAGGCAAGGCATTCCAATCATTCGCAACTCTGCACAAAAAAACCTGCCTCTCACTCGCCTATTCACACCCTCTTTATACAGTTTCCAGGGATGACCTCTGGTTCTCCCCTGATCTCCCACTATTCTCTGTAGAACTTCTCCACCATTGATCTTATAACAACCCCTTACCAACTTGTAGGTCTCTATCATATCTCCCCTCTTCCTTCTCTCCACCAGACTCTGCAAATTACATCTTCTCAATCTTTCCTCATACTCAACATTCCAGAGGTCAGAAACTACCTTAGTCAGTCGCCTTTGGATCCTTTCCAACATGTCTTCATCCTTCTGAAAACCCGGTGACCAAATCTGATCATGTGTGGCCTAATCAAAGCCTTATACAATGGAACAAGAATTTCCCTACTTCTACATGTCAGTGTCCTCCGCATCATTCCCAGAAGTCTTTGTGTTGTGTTCACAATTTTGGCAATGTGTCCCCTAAATTTTAGATCCTTATCCACTATCACCACCAGATGTCTTATTTCCTCTACCTCCAACAATATATTCTCACCAAGCATAAATTCTGCATCCCATCTTCGTTTTCCAAATTTTAAAACCTTACATTTTGCAACATTGAACTCACATCCCCATTTACTTGCCCAATCACTCAATTTATTCAAGTCTTCTTGCAAGGCCACAACATCTTCACTACTCTTTATGGTTCATAACTTTGCATCATCTGCAAACAACTGAATATCTCCATCCAAATCTTCGCCAATATCATTAATATACAAGTTAAATAGTAATGGCACTAAAACAGACCCCTGAGGCACTCCACTAGTGACTTTAGCTACATATCGAAAGAACTCCCTAGGATTCTTTTTGGCTTCATTAGCCAAAAAGAATCCTTGGGAGTTCACCATACCCTACATCCGTGGCACATCTGAAAAAATAGCCAAGATACTAAAAAAGTACAACATACACGCAGCATATAAGCCCTACCGCAAACTTGCTACCCTTATCCGTTCTACGAAAGATCAGCTCCCTCCTCTCTCGATGTCTGGAGTTTACAAAGTACCCTGTTCCTGTAAGCTGGCATACTTTGGACAGACAGGCAGATCAGCATCGATCCGCCTGGAGGAACACAAATCTTACATCTGTAAACACAACTATGGCCATTCAGGCTTGGCTGACCATGTTTTCGACACCACCCACAGAGTATCATGGTAGAAAACCACCATGCTCCACCACAGAAAATTCAAGAAAGAGAGACTTTTCTTAGAAGCAGCAGCAGCTCTCAGAAACCAACCAAATCTTAATAAATATGGTTGCATTAAGCTTCCGAAGATTTGGGAAACATTCATCACCAGAGGTCCCACCTTACATTCCAGGCCACCTACTACCACCCTTAGAGGGCGCTCCACCTTGATAGGACTTTAGTGTCACCCACATGGTTGGGCTTAGTATTGTAAGATTTGTGTGTGCATGTTACATTAAGTATTTTTGTAATCCCTGTAGATGTCCTAGTGACTAGGACGAAATATAGGAAGTATTAAATTGTATTTTAATTCTTTTTGAGTGTTGTACAAAATCCATTAAGCCTCCAACATAATGAGAGGAGTGTGTGACAGTAATGTTTTTCTGTTGCTTATATTAAAGATGTTGTGCTGTTTTAAGGATGTAGAGTGAAGGTGAAAGACATTTATTTCGGCTGATGCAAATGATTTAGCAAGTGATAAGTGTGGTATGAAAGTTGCTGGTGCATGTGAAAAGAAGAGTGAGGAATAAAGTTAAGTATGTTACCATGGTATGATAGAGCTGAGATGAAGATCAGTGATTGCAAATAAGTCAGTATGCAGATTGTGCAGGAGGAATGATGTGGAGTTTGTGGAAATGTGGGAGAGTTTCATGGAAGGATTTACAAGGTGGATAGCTGGTATTTTATTTGAATGGATTTGGGTCGAAGTCATGAGAAAATGTGTCTCTCAGTGAGAGTTTGGAAGTGCAGAGTCAGGGAAACTAAAATGTATTTTTTGTGTGGGGGGGGGGGGAGAGGGTACCAAGCAACATAATAAATTTAGTTTAATCCTTTATCCAAGTGTAGGCAAACAAAGTTTGAGCCTGAAAATATCTTGAGGACTGAGGCAAGGTGGTACATTTGTTGGCACCTCGTAGCAAAGGTGGACCAAGCTCTCATCTCTCCTTGTCTTAGTATCTCCCATAATGCAAAGCACATCTCCTTATGAACATGTATAATGCTATGCATATGGGAAGGGCCACTACCCAGACCAAGCAACCTAGAGGTTAGTGATCATGATGCTAAATGTAGCTTACTGAGTTCTTAACTTTAGTAGGCTAAGCAACACGAGATGTAAAAGAGGTTTTGGAATTAAGGGGATATTGCAGTTTATGGGTTCTAATGCCAGAAATATTCAAAATACAAGTGAAGAGTTTTGGGCATTAGTTCAACTTAGCCAAAAATTAGAGCCATTAGTGAGACTTGATTGACTGAGGATGATAGAAAATAAAATGCATAGTATATAGTAACATCAGATTACAAAAGGAATAGGATGGAGGGGTGCTAACGATAGCAGATAAACTGAAGTTAAAAGGAAGTACATCCAGGAGACAGATGCAGAGGGCAGTTTGAAGCTATCTGCTATGAGAGAGCCCACAGGAAGAAATGTGTAATTTTTTGCTGCTATAATCCAGGGGAGCATAAAGAAGAATGTAGGTGACATTGCACTGGCAAATTAGCAGGATCAGTTCAAGGTTGAGTAACTATTATGGGAAGAACTATGGAGACATAGATTGGGAAGAGTAATGGTCACTGGGAGGAAAGAAAATGGAATTTATATACCTCCTGAAGAGATCACCTGAAGCAGCATGTAACAGAGTTCACACGAGGATTGAGAGTGCTGGTTCTCATCATAGAATCAGAGAACTTAACAGTAACCAATCTAGCTACATTGCCTCCTCTTGAGGAAAGTGATTGTGTAGTCTTGACCAGGGAATTGTCAAACATGCAGAAGGAATGGACTATTGTTCCCAGATTTTGTCACCGGGTTTTCAGAAGGATGAAGAGATGTTGGAAAGGGTCCAAAGGTGACTGACTAAGGTAGTTTCTGACCTCCGGAATGTGGAGTATGAGGAAAGATTGAGAAGATGTAATTTGCAGAGTCTGGTGGACAGGAGGAAGAGGAGAGATATGATAGAGACCTACAAGTTGGTAAGCGGTTGTTATAGGATCAATGGGGGAGAAGTTCTACAGAGAATAGTGGGAGATCAGGGTAGAACCAGAGGTCATCCCTGGAAACTGTATAAAGAGGGTGTGAGTAGGGGAGTGAGAGGTAGGTTTTTTTCGTGCAGAGTTGTGAATGATTGGAATGCCTTGCCTGAGAGTATGGTGTCTGCAAGGAGTTTGAGTGTGTTTAAGACACAGTATGATATGTGTGTGTGATAAAAGGACCTCCCAGATGAGTCTTTGACTCCATGAGGTCTTGGGGTAATAATATATGTGGAATTACAAATCAGGTGATGATGACAATCTGAGTCAGTTTTCCACAATGCTATTGCATAAGAATTTCAAGACAGTGAGATGTTTGTGGCATGTTGAAGATGGCCAATGGATGTTTGAAGAAAGTAGTATCAGAATGTATGCCTAGAGTCAGAAGGATAAATCAGGTAGGAGTTAGATGGATGAATAGTTTCATTAAGCAGGAGTTGCAAACAAAATGTTGTGGAGTGATTATAAAGACAAGCTGATCAGCATGTCCATGAGTAGTACAAAGGCACATAGGCAAGAAGAATGTGTATGGTAATGATGACCATAACAAAGCTAGTATTGAGAGAAGCTAAAGAAATCCTAAAGAGTTCTTTTGACATGTATCAAGTAAAAGAAAATATGACTGTGGAAGGATGACTATAAAAAGCACTGATGGTGTGGCGATAACAGAACCAAACCATATAGTTGAATTACTGTGTGAGCATTTTGCAGGCATATACCATCAAAGTCAGGGGTGGACAGCCAACCGAAATTTTGGGGAACATATTATTTAGTTATTAGATATATGAAGAGCCAAAGGCTTCAATTCGGCGACATATAACTTGTTTAAGTTAAGGGATATTACATCCCATATCGTTTCTTAGCCGAATAAGAAACTCAAAGAGTTTCATGCCTAATATAGTAGAAACTATATAAAGTTCGGCGATTCCAAGCGTAAGCAAATACCTGGATAGTGCAGCAACTGACCCTTAAGGTAGTGCAAGCTGAGGCAACTCGTCAAAGGTGGAGCAAGCTCCGATCACATTCTTGATATTTACCCATAATGTGAACTTAGCTCCTAGGAGTTGTATTACTGTTCTACATTATGAGAGAAGGTCACTACCCAGACCGGTTTCAACCTTTATTGAGGTCTCATCAGCGAGGAGGTGGACCTAGTTAATACCAAGTTTGTAGCGAACAGAACTTACAACCCTTCTATGAACATTTATTCTATGAGTATACTTTTGACATGAGTTGCCTCGGCTTGCACTACCTTAAGGGTCAGTTGCTGCAGTATCCAGGTATTTGCTTATGCTTGGAATCGCCGAACTTTATATAGTTTCTACTATATTTGGCATGAAACTCTTTGAGTTTCTTATTTGGCTAAGAAACGATATGGGATGTAATATCCCATAACTTAAACAAATATTATTTAGTGTCTTTTAAGTATTGGGAGAACCTTTTCAAATAATCAAAAATTACACTAGCGTGGCAAAATCAAAGAATATTGTAAGAATGATTATTGTAAGTCATGTAAGATTGAATGAATGTAAAAAATTAGTGACAGAATTTTTTCTTATGTCCTTCTACCCTGTTGATAGCATGGATATTTTTTATTTGCTTTTAAGTGTAATTCTAATTTAATACATTCAATATAATTTATCTTATTCTTTTCCTTTCCGTAGCCATAAGAAGGCCATTGAGCAGATATCAGAAAACACTTGCAAAATTCCTACAGTGTTCTTGATTGGCACTCACCTCTCATCTCTGTAAATGAAGAGTCCATCTATTTTTTTATATTTTTTGTCCAGTTTATTCTGGATAATTTTTGTGGCAATGGAATAAATGAAGGATATACATTAGGAGAGACCATTAGATCTGTTGATATGGCCAAACCAGATCAAAGTTTTTGCTTCAAATTTTTTGTTTTGCTAATCCAAGAGATATTTCTGAAGAACTAATTCTTGTAATTTTTGCTTCCTTTCTGAATGTGTGATCTGAGTATTTTTTAGGTCTTTGGCAGCTTGTTTCAAATGTCATTGATGACTGAATTCTTTTAAGAGGGTCTAAGTTTCACTTACTGAATTAACAAGGAATGTGAGTACTAAATTAAGAAGTGCATGAGTAAGATTTGTTTGTAAGTTTATCTAAGTGTAGTGGTTTTTGGAGAACTGTTGCTTTTGCAGTTTGTTCTAATATTTTGTCTCCATCCTTATTTAAAGATATTGCCCTCATATAAATGTACCATCAACTAAGATTTTTTAAAGTTTCTGCTATAGCATTTCCTTCTTGGACATAAGCATGTATATGTCATTGTTTTTTGATTTTGGGGTAAGAATGATTAAGCCATATTCTTTAAAACAGTGACTTTATTGTGCTTTCCTGAAGATCTGATTTGTATTCTGTTAGGAGATAAGTGTCATCAGCAAACATTAGATACTTTATTTTTCTTTTCTTCTTACTGTCGCTCCAGTATCACAATTGTCCAAGTTTTCATTTACAATAAATTCAAGGAAGTAGTTAATGATGTCGTTGATAGTTTGCCCCTGGTTCTGTGCTACACTAAAAAAAGGGTGTGCTATAATCCCCCCCCTTGATTTTTAGGAAGTTGAAGTTTATGGGGCACATTACAAAAGTGGCTAAATCAGCTCATCAAATCACTTGGTTACTGAAGAATACTTTGACAAGCAAGTTGTTGTTCCTCTGTATCGAGCCTTGATAAAACCCCATCTTGACTACTGTGCCCAGATCTGGATGCCAGGGTTTCTTCTTGATGGGGTGGGAAGTGGAGAGGATCCAGAGATGAGTGACCAAGATTATAGCAGGTCTATGGAATGAACCTTATGAGAACAGGTTGAAGATTTGTGGGTTGCAGAAATTGGTTGATAGGTGGAAAAGGGATGATATGATTGAGACATTCAAATTACTGAAGGGTTTCTATAAGATTAATTCACAGGATATTTTTCAGAACAGGACTGGTGGTGTAGGACTAGGGACCATCCATGGAAATTGGGCAAGAGTGTGGTTAGTAAGGGTGTTAGAACTAGGTTTTTACTTGGAGAGTGGTGAATGAGTGGAATAAGTTGCCAGAGTCTGTTGTGGGTGCCATGATGTGAATGAGTTCAAGGCCAAAGTATGATAGATATTGTGTGGATGTTGAATAGTTGTTCTAGATATGATGTTTATGGCCTCCCTCGATGAGTCTCAGGACTCCTTGGAGTTGCCTGTAATAATAATAATAATGTGAGAACAAGCAGCCATGATGCCCTAAGATGGGCACCACTTTTTTCACTGCAATGACTGCAGCAATCCTACAGGGTACACTTTCTACAAGCATAAAATAGTGATCAATGGGAATTTTGGACTGTTCTTCTTGTTGGCATGTAAAGAGGTACTGGACTGTTGTGCAGCATTTCTTGAATTCACCCAGTGCTCTTCAGTTTATCCGACAGATGTTCATTAGGGTTGAGATCAGGGCTCTGTGGAGGCCAGTCAGGTGTGGACATTCATGTCCACAAACCACATAGTTACAGCCCTTATGATATTGTGCATTATCTTGCTGAGAATGGTCAGTTCTTTAGAAATGGCACAAATAGAAAGCACTGCATTGTCCAGAATGTTCAGATACCACTTGGAGCTCAATGTTCATAGCACCACAAACAGAGATCTGAGGTCAAACCAGTAAAAAAACAGGACCACATCATTACACTACCACCTCTGAATTTCATGGATGGGGTTATGCACTGACGTTCACTGGGCTTCCACCATCCATCCATCCATCTGCTTGGTAGAGAGTGTAGCATGATTTGTCTTTCCATAACACAGCTTTCCAAGCTTCCATGTTCTGTTGTGCACCACTGAAGATCACACTGCATTTTGGTTCAGGTAATGTAGAGCTTGCATAATTCTGAATGTTTTTGTGTTGATGCCCGGGACTCTGCATTCAGTGTATTGGTTGACAAAAGGCCAGTTTTATGTTATCCTTTTGTAGCACCCTACAGTCACGTTTGGTGAGCATGGTAGGTCATCCACTGCTGGTAGCACTTGCAGTTGACTCCATCTGTTTCCATCTCAGCATTGTTGATCTGGGATGGCCCAATTCTTTGTCAACAATTTGCTGAACAGATAGGCCTGCAACAATACATATCACAACGCCTCTTTTAAACTTCATTAGATCCCTTCTTATAGCCATTTCACCCAGACACAGTTGCACTGATTTGGGAGCATATTGCTTAAATTTATTCTGGCTACAAACACATGCATTCTTACTTACATGGCATGATGCACCTTCCCCATTGGAGGGGGGGTCATCATTTGACTTTTACAAGTTTGTGTGTACATACACACGTTAAATTATACAAAAGAAATATTTGATGTTTTCAATTATCATTTCTGTATGAATCAATGGTACTCAAATGAATTTTTTTTTCTTTCTGTTAGCATACCATAGATATAGAAGCATTACCTGGTTTATTTAAGAAAATTTTTGAAGATTTGAATGTGGACCCAATGAACTACACTGTAAGGAAGTGGCATTATATTTTTAATTTCAATGTATTTATGATCTATGGTGAATGGCATGAAATCATCTGTTTGTTAAAAAGAATTGATGCCATAACTGAGATATTTACTTATCATGAGATATTTATTTACCATGGCAATATTTTTCTTAGGCAATGCACAGAAATGTTCAAATTATATAAAGTTGTCTGAAAAATATGAAATTATATAAAATGTTCAAATTAAAATTATTATTCTTATTGTAGTAGTTTTCCACACACAAACATTAGTAGCCATATTATTACTTGGCTTGACGCAGGAATCCAAAGGGAAAAAAATCGAAAGAATGGATGATAGCGAAAGTTAGATGCATGTTGGACCGAAAGTACAGAAACAAAGAAGGATGAATGAGAGTGAAAGTGAGAAGAGGGGGTTGAGAGTTAGAAAGATTGAATGATAGAGAGAATGTGTTGCGATATTCGGAAGTTGAATTGGATTGGATGAGGCAAGAAATGAAATGAATGCGGAATGAAATTAAGAAAATTCGGGTAAAAACTATTAAAATAATGATGGCATGAAAGAGTTATCGAAAGATGAGCGAGTGGCTTTGTATGGCGACTCCATTATTAAAGGTGTGCTGGAGGATAGAATGAACAAGGTATGTTTTCCAGGTGCTAAAATGAGTAGAGTGATTGATGCATTGGATATGAGGCAAGAGCGAGCAAAAGAGTTAATAGTATTAATAGGTACGAATAATTTGAGAGATGACAAAGAGTGTGTCAGAATAGATATCAGGAGGCTGCTGAGAAGGATAAAAGAGAATAGTGTGACAGGCAGGGTAGTTAGCATGTTGCCTAGATATGACTGGTGAAATAAGGCAGAGAGCAAGGATTATGAATGATATGCTGGCTGAAATGTGTAAGGAGATGGGAGTACAGTTTGTTAATGTGTGGAATGAGTTTGAGGGACGAAGTGAGCTGTATGGGAGCAATGGACTGCATCTGAGTAGGTCTGGTGTGAGTCGCCTGGAAAGAATGCTGCTGGAAGATAGAGAAGTGAATAGAGAGAATGAATGAGATCGAGTGGGAAGTGATGTGGAAGAGATTGAAGAGGTGATTATGAATGGGGAAGCGAGTGGTATGAGTATAGAAAAGGAGAGAATGGGTGTGCAAGAGGAGCAGGGAAACGGGGAAGTTGAGCGTGGACAGGGGTACACAGCATAAACCTATCTATTCTAACTTATTTTAATACTAGAAGGATAGGGCACCTGCACTATCCTTCTAGTATTAAACTTTACTCCTCTAGGATGAAATACACCAATAAAGTGTTCATTGAACAATTCCATTATGTCCTCTGCATCAGGCACTATTCCCATTTTTATCCCCACAATGTCCTTCTTCCACAATCATTTTTCCTCCTACTGGCCACATATCTTTTAAAAAAATTCCCGAGGATTTTCTTTGGATCTTGGGGCCAATGTCTTCTCATATTCCAGTTTCGCCTTCCTTACGTGCTAGTCACTTTACTTGCCTGTGTCTTATATTCTTCATGCATCTGCTCTTCACCTGTTTTCTCTTTAAATCTCTTCCATAGCCTATTTTTCACATGCAGTTCCTGTTTCATATTGTTTGTCATCCATCCACTTTACACAAATTGTGTATTCGTCTTCACTTATGGAATACAGCTTACTATTGTGGCTAACAAATATTCCTTCACAATTTCCCAAGTACTAATGATATCCCGACCTTCAAATTCCTCCCTCCATGAAACTTCCCCAAGTTGATGTCTAAGACTATTATAATCACCTGCCTTACAATTCTACATGCGTTCCCATCTCTTTGATACTCCTGAATGTCTATTCATCTTAAGAGTCAAAACTACATGGTCACTCTCTCCATCTGTTGGCAGAGATGTCATCTCAGTTATTATCCCCTCTTCTGATGCTACGACCAAATCCAAAGCTCTTGAACCTCTTGTTCTCTCTATTACATGTTGCCTAAGACATTTGTCCCTCAAGAATTCTAGAAATTCCATTCCCTTATTGCTACATGCATCTTCCTCTCCCCAATTTATACTGCTGTAGTTAAAATCTCCCATAACAATCATTCTTCTTGCACTTGCCAAGCACAACTGTCTAAACATCTCCTGGTCCCCACCCTCTGTGGTCCTTGGTTTGTAGCAACACCCCACTAAATATTCTGTCTTGCCCACCTCTACCTCACACCAATTGCTTTCAAAATCATTAGTGTCACTGCCAGAACCGGTTTATGGTCTTTTCCGCCCGCATGCAATTTCTATCTAAGCGTCCCTGTAATGATCCGGGAGTGTGTGGTTCTTTTACGATAATAAAAATTTAAATTATTTGAAATTTCTTAAATAAATTTTGACAGAACAGCCACACATTGGTTCGCTAAATGTAACAAACCTGGGGTGTTGACTAGGCAGGATAATTATTAAAAACCCGAATATTCAAAATTCTCAAAAGTTCAAGCAAATTTTGATAAAGCCACTTCACTTTAATCGTTGAATATAATGATACAGGGATTATGGCTTTAATTAAAATGAATTTTAATTCTTAGTAACTTGTAAAATGTTACTAACTGGAACTATCTTTTAGGAAAATAATAGAAACTCAAGATAGATGAGAAAATAATTCAAAATAATTAGAATATTTAAAATAAGTATTCAAAAAATAACATCTTTACAGAATAATGGAAAATAAATTAAATTACATAAATATACTTGAAATTTTTTTTATATAAATTTTGGGGTTTTTGATTTCATATTCACAAAATTAGAAATAATTGTCTCAAAGTCTAATTCCGCACATATATCATTTTTAATAGCTATTAATGCCAAACTAACAAGCTTTTTTGTGACATACTTGTTCTTAAGTAGGTTTTAATCAATTTCAACTTGGAAAAGAACGTTCACCGCTCGCTAAACTAACACATAAGGTTAATAGTATTCTTAAAGCAATTGAAAAGTTAGGGAAAGATAAATTATTGGACACAATAAAATTAAGAATATCGAAAGGGTTTTGAATATTTAAATTATCCTTCCAAAAAATATCCCGGAAAGCATATAACTCTTCATATAGTTCTATTGCATTTATATCTTTATTGGCGCCATCCTTCAAGAGAATCTCTAAATCCTCGAAATTTTTTCTTAAATCTTCGTTATTAATTTGTAGTAATCTATACAAGAAATTGAAATTATCATAATATGTTGTTGGCTGTTCAAAACGTTCTATTAACAAACACATTGCAATGTCTAGAAGTGTATAAAACGCATTGACTCTAAATTTATCTTCTAGCGATTGTGGCATTTCGTCATGATGCTCGTAGTGAAATTGTATCTTCTTTCGTCGGCGAACTTCCATACCAGTTTTAAATTCTTGTTCTCCATCCACCTCTTCACTCAGTTCTTTTGCCGTTTTTAGCACTTCTTTAAAATTTGTGTCTGATCAATACTCTTGCAAGAATATTTTTAAGTTTTCGATAAATTCTAAAGCAAGTGTAATGTTCATTTTTTTTTTGTCTTGAAGCATTTTACTCACAGGGTTTATTCTGTTAAGTAAATCATGCCAAGTTATAAGAGAGCAAATAAATTTGTAGTCCTTTATTTTAGCACATAATGTTTGTGCTTCATGCTGAGTTTCTTTATTAAAATTTTCATTATTTAAAATTTCAAAAAGTGCATCGTAAATTTCTCCTAACTGATATCGTAGAGGGTGGATTGCATTAATTTTACTTTCCCATTGCATTTCTGATGGCTGTTTCAATGTTAATTTTTTTATGAACTTTAAAAGGATTGCCCGACGTTTGTAAGAGAATGAAAAGAAATTGTATATTTCTTGAATAATTGCAAAGAAACTAATTGTATCTGTATTCGCTTTGGCTGCATCGTTAATGATTAAATTTAGAGTATGAGCAGCACATAGCATGTAAAATGCTCAAGGATTTCTGTTGAGAAGCAAATTTTGCAGTCCATATTTTTTCCTTTTCATATTTGCCCCATTGTCATACCCTTGACCTTGCATGTCTTCAATGGGAATGTTCCATTATTGTTGCACATAAACCACGTCCTGTGGAATCGATATATCTGCAAAACTTAAAGTTTTCCCGGATCTTGACAATTCCATTGTCACAGGAAACAAAGCAAATAATAATGGTCATTTGTTCTGTTTTACTTGCATCAGGTGTGCAGTCTAAAATTATGGAATAATATTTAGATTTTTGAATTGATAACAAAGTTGTATCCCTGATTGTGTTACTTAGTTTCCAATATTTCATTTTGACTGTCTTTACTCAAATAGTGTACTCTATTGTTTCATTGTAGGGCCCCTTCAACGTGATTTTCCATAACGGGATCAAACTTCACAAACAGTTTGACTAATTTTAAAAAATTGCCGTTATTCCTTTCATATAATTTATCAGATGATCCGCTAAAAGCTAAATTTTGGTTCCCAAGGAATTTTATAATTTCAATCAAGCATTCTAAAACACTTGTCCAATGTTTATTTTCCATTTCATACATGCTTTGAGTCTGTCAATCAATAGTAGTTTTGTTTTTTAAATTTTTATCAAGTTCCTTCCATTTTAAGAAATTTTTCATGTGACTTAAACTAGTCTCATGTCTATGCAAAGTTGTACTTACATTTCTCCAATCGTTATAACCTTCTACAAGACTGCTTGATTCAGTAGGCACGAAAAGTTTGCAACAAAAGCAAAAAACAGAATTTAAAGTTTTGGAATAAATGAGCCGTGTTCTTGGCATGAGCTCCCCGTTTTCCATTTTTCTATTATAATACGTGTCGCCAAATTTATGACCATATGTATATCTGGGATATATTATATTTTTCTTTTGAACAGGCTCCATTTCAATTAAAACAACTCGTAATTTTTCATCAATATTTCCCCATTCACCTGGATCTTCTAAATTTACAGAGACTAACAATGTGTTAGTATCGTGGTCAACTACAACTAAATCTTCTAACTGTTTTTCACTTAAATCATGCATCTTGTATCTTGTTCAATAGTTGCAATAGTACTTTCATGCAAACTGGATGATGTGCACGGTTCTTCAACTCTGATTTCTGATGTATCGAGTTGGTTACAATCTGCATCAGAATATTTTAATATTTTAACAAATTTATGAAGAGCCACAGTTTGTTTCTTAATTTCTGCTTCTTTCGCAGCATGGTGCTTACGATTTTGTGCACTGGATAACTTTTTTTAATTTTTGATTCCATTTCTATTTTATACCCACAAGAAATTATTACACAACACGACACAGAGACAAAATAATAGTCCGCACTGCGCTACTGTCAGTAGCCCACTGAGATGCGTACCATATGACTGGTTAACTAGCAACAAATGTTTTGTACAAAAATTCATTTCTGTGCATAAAAACCATTCACGTTTCACTTCAGATAACTGCAGTAGACACAACATTCTGCAGGCAAGCATTTAGCCTGCTCTCGCTCCAAAATTGTAAACAGCCGGCTGATCAAAGAGGCGACAATATACAATTTTTTTAAAATTTTTATTTGTTGTATCCGGCCTTATTTATTTTAATATTGATCATTCTAAGAATTTTTTGTTTTTACGATAAAAATTTTGTTTCTTAAAAATTAACTTATGAACCATGCCCCTGCAGCGGCACCCGCATGCACCGCATGCCCTCTTCTGCCGGCCCTGGTCACTGCTTTCCAAAGCCTCCACTCTTAGAGGACATAAGTCGTCACTTATAATAAGCAGTACTCCACCACTATGCTATCCCTTCCTATCCTGCCGAAAAATGCTGTACCCTGCTACTTCTATTCCTGTTATTATATACTCTTCTGTCAGCCACTTCTCAGTGATCCCAATAATCTTTGGCCAGGCTGATGCTACTAGCGTCACCAATTCCTGTCCTTTATTCCGGATACTATGTCACTGTTTCTATACCTAGCATTATCACCCTATAGATTCTACTAGGCTCAGCATTACCTGATGTCATACCCATTCCCACAAGAGGCTATCCCTGCTACCATCCACCCTGGGTATTCTAGTTTCCCTGCATTGTCACACTAACTTGTTCAGAACAGGAATCTCTCCACATGCCTAGGTCCTTCCTCATTCAAATGCAAGCAGTCTCTCACATACAATTCCTCTCTGTCCTCAAATGCCATCCGATCATCCACATATTCCAATCCTCTCCTCTGACACATTCTAGCTATTATTTTATTCAATATTACTGCTCTTCTGCTCAGATCATCGCTATCATACTTAGGCAACACGTACACTATCTTTCCTCTCTGTGTTTTTTTCATACAACCTCGAGCAAGAATCTCGTATCTCTCGCTGCCCAATTTACATTACCTCTCAAGTCATTTGTTTCTACCACCACAATCATCTCATCCACTCCTCTTAATTACCATAGCCACACTTTCTGTCATTCCTCCATGCAAACACTCCTCACGCATTTTATCTTGCACACCACAGATCTTTGAGCCCCCATACATTATACCCCCTTACCACCCTATTCCTCCATTGCTCGCATGGATCTCTCACTTTCTCTTCTCTAACACTTTCTCTCTGTGTTCCCCTACTTATTGCCTTCCTGGCATCACTCTATCCCTGGTTCCAGTGCTCCCTCGCATTCTTCTCATTTCCCTCTCTCCTACTTTTACCATTCTCTCCTCTTCTATCATTACCAATCTTCCACTTACCCTATTCTCTCCTCTTCTATCTTTCCCATAGCTCTCTCTCACTCCTACTCTGATTCTCCTTGCATTCGTTTCTTCCATTTGCCTAATCTCATCTTTAGCACTTCTCATCTCATTTCCTAGCTGTTCCACCTGCTCTTTCAGCTCACATACAAAAATGGAATTTATGTGAAATTATAAGGCAGGTGATTATAATAATATTAGAAATCATCTTGGGAATGTTCTGTGGATGGAGGAATCAGAAAGGCAAGATATCATCAGTACATGGTATCTGGTGGAGAAATATTTATTAGTAAAAGTTTATTATTAAATAAGAACACAGTTTGGTATAAAGTGGATGACAAAAGATATTAAATAGGAACTGAAGGTGAAAAGAAGTTTGTTGATGAGACATAAGGAGAAGGGAGATGGAGAGCAGATGCATGAAGAATATAAGACTGAAGATAGGAAAGTGAGTAGTGTGGTCAGGAATGCAAAACTAGAATATGAGAAGACATTGGCCATAAGAACCCAAAGAAAATCCTAAAGAATTCTTTTATTGTGGCAAGTAGGAGAAAGAACAGTTGTGAAAAAATGACATTGTTGGACAAATGGAGTAGAGTGACTGATGTAGAGGGAATAGTGAAGTTGTTTGGGGTATTTCATCCTGGAGAGGTAAGTTTTGAAAGAGAGATGGGGAGGATTCAAGGTTTACAAGTGCAAGAGGAAAGTGTTGCAAATAATGGGTACTCTGGATGTCAACAAAATAATGGCATTTGATTCGATTTCACCATGGGTTTTGAGGGAATCTGCTAAAGAACTGACAGGACTTTTCAGTGAGTCTGACTATTGGCCAGCTGCCCATGGAGTGGACAGAGGATAAGATTGTCTCAGTGCATAAGGGCAGTGGTAGTATTAAAATGTTGGAGGAACTGTATGGGGAAATCAAAGGGATCTTGGGTTGTGGATTGATAGAACTTGAAGTTCAGGAGACATTGCAAGTCCAGTGGATTGACACAATACTGAGAATGATGCTGACCACAGAGAAGTCTTTGGTCTGATCAATTCTATTGATCAGACTATACCTTGACTACTGCATTCAGATTTGCTCCCCAGGATTTGAATGGGATAAATTAACCTTGGAAAGAGTTACCAGGGTAATTAATAAAAATGATATCAGGACTGTATAATGTTATGAAGTCAGACTGAGTGAATGTGGATTGATTGCAAAAGTTTGGTATATAGAAAGAGAAGTGATATGATTGAGGCATTTGAACTGTAGAGAAGTAGAGTGGAGTTCTTTTGTATGGTAGAACAAGGGAAAGAAGCCAGGGCAAGGGCCCATTCCTGGAAGTTGCAAAAGAAAGCAGTGAGTAAGAGGGTGAGGAGCAGTTTCTTTGCATAGTGGATGGTCAAACCATGAAATGCATTACCTGAAAAAATAAGGTCACAAATTTTGAATGAATTTAAGGAGCAATATGACTTTTGTCAAGGATGGGCCTCCCATAATGAGACTCCTTGGAGGTCCTGAATAATAATAAAATTTATAGATGTACATGGATAGACTTAACACATTTCTCATACTTGAAGTATCTCATCATATTTGTAGGAGCTCAATTTTTTCCCCTAATCATTAGATGGCTTTTGGTATGAGGAGAAAACCCTTAAGTCCAGAAATGATTAAACTTTTGTCAAACCTATCTACAAAAATGTTAATCTCCTATAGTATCTTTGTCACATCAAGGGTTAATAGCCAGAAACTCTGGCTGTTTAACTGTTTGGGAAACAGTTTGTCATGTGGCATTCGTAAATCTACTCTATGAATTTTTTTTATAATCAAGCACGTGTACGTATTTTTATTATTAATGTTATTACATGACACCTCCAGAGAGTTTGACTCATTGCAGTAGGGCTACTTCTATAAATACATCTCACCCTCTCTTAATTCTCCTACTACAACACTATCAGTAGCATCTACTGCCCGTTATCACCAACAACAGTATTTTTTATCTATAAATTGCCCGTGTTTTGATGGATTTATGCAAGTAAAATCTTGGCTTCTGTGGCTTTGCATGATTCTCTATCATACTAGTTAAGACATGATGCCAACTTCTCCACATGTTTACCTTTTATAAGCACATTTAAGGTCAACTACATATTTTCTTGACACTTATGCTGAAAGTATGAGCAGCATATCTTCATGAAGATCATAAGATCTTTATTGAAATACATTGAGTAATTTTTAATCATTCTTTAACTAAATTTTACATAAATTTTAAACAAATTCAGTATAATTAAATTTGTTTATAATAAAATTTAATACATACAGCACAGTAAATAAGAGGTATTCATATGATTGGAATGTGTAAGTTGGTGAATTTGTCATCTCTTGCTAAGAGATAACAAATTCACAGAATAGAATAAAGGAAGTGATAGAATACCATCCTTTTAGGAATGTTTTTTCCTTTGTCATATTTTAAACATGTAAATACATGAATAAGAGTAACAATCAAAAATGCATAAATGAGAGCATAAGAGATAAGTTGTTGATTATTTAGCTTGCGCTCTCCTCAACTTGGTGAACAGAACTTATTGGTAGTGCTGTGAGTGAATTAATTTGATTCAATTCAGTTTAATTGATAAGTCTTGACTTTGTGAAGGTCTGATAATGGTTTGATAATATTTTAATTAAAATAAAATTTAGTTACAAGATTGTTATTTTACTCTTTAAAGGTTCAAGTATGTCTTCCAAGGAATCTTAGTGCTCAAACTCAAGGTGCAATGTTAAACATTTTATTTGAAGAATTTGGAGTGAAGGCTGTCAACATCACCCAGCAGGCTATATTAACATTATATGGATATAATAAATTAACTGGGATTGTTGTTGATATTGGCGAACATATAGATGTGGTTCCAGTGATAGATGGTATGCTCCTAGAACTTTTAAATGAATAATTTCATGTGATGCAAATACTATATACACTGAGTATCCATTTTGTTAGGTCCACCCACATAGCAGCAAGTAGCAACTTCCTTCAGAATGATCCTGACACATTTGGATATGGAATTTACACATGACTCTACTGAATCCTCTCATGAACAGCTCATTCTACTTCATCTCACAGATGCTAAATTGAACTGAGATGGACAACCTGAGCATGCTAATGAATTATAATAAGGTCTTCATTCTCTTGGAAAACCATTCAAAAGCAGGTTGTGCATTCAGGTGTCATTTTGGCAATTTTGTTCAGCAGGGTAGTGTGTGCCAAAGAAATTATTATTACTATTATTATTATCACCCCAAGCCCTCATGGAGTCAAAGACTCATCTGGGAGGTCCTTTTATCACACACACACAGCTCATCATACCGTGCTTTAAACACATTCAAACTCTTTGCAGACACCATATTCTCAGGCAAGGCATTCCAATCATTCACAACTCTGCACAAAAAAAACCTGCCTCTCTCTCTCCCCTACTCGCACCCTCTTTATACAGTTTCCAGGGATGACCTCTGGTTCTCCCCCTGACTCCCACTATTCTCTGTAAAACCTCTCCAGCATTGATAATATAACAACCCCTTACCAACTTGTAGGTCTCTATCATATCTCTCCTGTCCACCAGACTCTGCAAATTACATCTTCTAAATCTTTCCTCATACTCGACATTCCAGAGGTCAGAAACTTCCTTAGTCAGTCTCCTTTGGACCCTTTCCAACATCTCTTCATGCTTCTGAAAACCCAGTGACCAAATCTGAGCACAATAGTCCATGTGTGGCCTAATCAAAGCCTTATACAACGGAACAAGAAATCTCCTTACTTTTACACGTCAGTGTCCTTCGCATCATTCCCAGAAGCCTTTGTGTTGTCTTCACAATTTTGGCAATGTGTCTCCTAAATTTTAGATCCTTATCTACTATCACCCCCAGATCTCTTATTTCCTCTACCTCCAACAATATATTCTCACCAAGCATAAATTCTGCATTCCATCTTTGTTTTCCAAATTTTAAAACCTTACATTTTGCAACATTGAACTCGCATCCCCATTTCCGTGCATAATCACTCAATCTATTCAAGTCTTCCTGTAAGACCACAACATCTTCACTACACTTCATGGTTCATTCCAACTTTGCATCATCTGCAAACAACTGAATATCTCCATCCAAATCTTCACCTATATCATTAATATACAAGTTGAACAGTAATGGACCTAAAACAGACCCCTGAGGCACTCCACTAGTGACTTTTCTTTTCCTGGATATCGCTCCCCTATACACAAGTTCCCCCATACACAAATGTTCATCACTTCTATCACATTAGCCAGCAGTGTATGTACTGTCATGGTGGATCTATTACTGTTATTACTATAACAGCTGTTATAGTAATTCTTGCTATTATTACTATAGTCTGCTGTATCACAGCTTCCTGCTTTTAGTTGATAACCTATGAGGTCATCTGCTGATAGATGCCCATCAGCAGATGACCTCATGATAGGTTTCAATGAATTGTTCTGTCTTTGCAGACCACTCTTGTAGTGCTTTGCCACTAAAATGATTATCCCACTTTTCATATGCATGTTTCTTTTAATCTTCCATCAGTCTTTCACATGAAAACTGTTTCCACCCAGAGAATTGCCAGTGACTGGATGTTTTAGTTGTTGGTCCATCGCCAGTAAATAGGAGCCAAATGCCTGATCTCCTACAACAAGACATTAGTTTAGTTACTTTACTATATTATCTCTGTTGGTATCACTTGTGTTCTTACTTAGAACAAACATTGGATAGTGTGGCCTTACCTAATAATTGTATACTCAGTGTATATAAAGTACTTGAATTTCAGTGGTTCCCACCAGTAATGTATTATAAATATTTCTGAAATGCTTGTGTCAACAAATTAATAATCTAAAAACCTTGGATTTTGTAATGTCTTAATGACATTACAAAACAAAACAAATTCCATGGTGTCTGTATACTTATCAACAGAACACATGACTGACTCTGGCAAGCCACCTCATTCTCTCCAAAGCAAAAAATCAAGTCCTTATACTCTTGCTTAATCACATTCTTGCTCATTTTCTTGAGATGACTCCTAATTTCCTTCCTCGTAGCCACATATTGAAAATGTTCTTAGGTCAATGCTATAAATAATTTAAGTTATATGTATCATATATTCCCCTTTCCACCTCTTCCTCATCCCCAAGAAACACAGATGAGGTGAGCATGTATAATACAAGGTGTGTTCAAGAAAAGACCAAACTTTTGCTATAAAGACTTCATTGTTTATTTTATAACTTTTTAAGCACTGTCCCCTTCAAATTAGTCCCCTCTACTGGCAATAAACCATTCCCAACGTTTCTTCAATTGTTGGAATGCTTCCTAGAATGCATCTTCTGTGATGGTATGCAGTTCTCTTTTCACATTTTCCTGAATCTCCTCTATGGTTTGGAAATGACGTCCTTTCAAAGTGGTTTTAAGTTTGGGAAACAGAAAAAAGTCTTCTGGGGCTAAGTCCAGAGAATAGGGTGGATGGGGCACAATGGATGTCTGATGTTTGGCCATATAACTGTGGATGAGGAGTGACATGTGTGCTGGCGCATTGTCGTGGTGCAACACCCAAGTCTGGTTTTCCCATAATTCAGGCCTCTTCCTGTGCACAGCATACCTCAAACATGCTGAAACCTTCTGGTACAACTCTGTTTACCACCTGACCATGTGGTACAAATTCATAATGGACAATGCCTTTCCAATCAAAAAAACATAACCAACATCACCTTGATCTTTGACTGACTCATCCATGCTTTTTTGGTCAATGAGACCCTTTCCCCATTGATTGGTTAAACAATTGAAATGTCTGTAAACGTTTTATGAAGTTTTCAGCAAAATTTCACACACACACACAAACACATGTTCTTCAAGCTCTTTCATTGTCACTTTGTCACTAATCAAATATACAGCTTGTGCACATGTTCACTTCAGTGGATGTAACTTGACGACTAATACTCATAGCAGAATGGGGCAAATGGCAGTTTATTGTCAAAACCTACTGCCAGGTGCATTCAGTAGCTGCACCGTGCTCTCTGTGCCCGTTGCCATGCAATTCAAAAAATTCAGTCTTTTTTTTAACATACCTTGTAGTCTAGATGAAGGCCTCATGAAGAGATATAATACTCTCCTTCTCTCTGCTTTTCACTGTGTTATTCAGTAACAAGTAATCCTATTGGTTGTTTTGGCACTTACACAGTATGCCCTCTGAACAGTCCTCCAGTCCACTCATTTCATTAACATGCCCAAATCTCTAGTCTCATCAGTTATAAAGAAGGCATTATGAGGGCAACATAAGATGATTGAAAATAATCAATTCCATGAGGAGTACAAAGAAAAGGCAAGGAGGATGACTCTGCTGGGAAGGGTAGCAGAAGTGCAATATGAGCAGCAGCAGTTAGCTAATGAAGCCAAAAAAATCCTAGAGTTCTTTCAATAAGTAACCAGCAAAAAAATTTAAATAAAATTATTGTAGGATGACAGTGCTTGAAAATGGCATAAGAACAACTTCTGCAAAGGATATAGTTGAGAAATTTAATGAGCAGTTCATAAAGGTCTTTCATCCTTGTGAATGTGACATGATAGGTTGATAGTCAAATTAGAGCAAATGGGGTTGGATATTAGACTAGTGCATTGGATTGGAGATTGGCTATCTGATAATTATCAGCAAGTTGTATATTATTATTATTTCCCAAGACCTCATGGAGTCAAAGACTCATCTTGGAGGTCCTTTTATCACACACACATCTCATCATACCATGTCTTAAACACACTCAAACTCCTTGCAGACACCACACTCTCAGGCAAGGCATTCCAATCATTCACAACCCTGCACGAAAAAAACCTGCCTCTCGCTCCCCTACTCACACCCTCTTTATACAGTTTCCAGGGATGACCTCTGGTTCTCCCCTGATCTCCCACTATTCTCTGTAGAACTTCTCCACCATTGATCTTATAGCAACCCCTTACCAACTTGTAGGTCTCTATCATATCTCCCTTCCTCCTTCTCTCCACCAGACTCTGCAAATTACATCTTCTCAATCTTTCCTCATACTCCACATTCCGGAGGTCAGAAACTGCCTTAGTCAGTCACCTTTGGACCCTTTCCAACATCTCTTCATGCTTCTGAAAACCCGGTGACCAAATCTGGGCACAATAGTCCATGTGTGGCCTAATCAAAGCCTTATACAATGGAACAAGAATCTCCCTACTTCTACACGTCAGTGTCCTCCGCATCATTCCCAGAAGTCTTTGTGTTGTCTTCACAATTTTGGCAATGTGTCCCCTAAATTTTAGATCCTTATCCACCATCACCACCAGATCTCTTATTTCCTCTACCTCCAACAATATATTCTCACCAAGCAAAAATTCTGCATCCCATCTTTGTTTTCAAATTTCAAAACCTTACATTTTGCAATATTGAACTCACATCCTCATTTGCTTGCCCAATCACTCAATTTATTCAGGTCTTCTTGCAAGGCTACAACATCTTCACTACTCTTTATGGTTCATCATAACTTTGCATCATCTGCAAACAACTGAATATCTCCATACAAATCTTCACCAATGTCATTAATATACAAGTTAAATAGTAATGACCCTAAAACAGATCCCTGAGGCACTCCACTAGTGACTTTCCTTTTCCTGGATATCGCACCCCCATACACAACTTGTTGATACCTATCAGATAGCCAGTCTCCAATCTAATGCACTAATCTAATATCCAACCCCATCTGCTCTAGTTTGACTGTCAACTTATCATGAGGTACTCTATCAAAAGCCTTTGCGAAATCCAAGTATATTACTGTGTATCCTACTCCTCTGTCCAAGGAAGCAGTCACTTTATTGTAATTAAGTAGATTACTAAAACATGACCTCCCTTTAGCAAATCCATACTGTCCATCAAAGATTATACCACTGTTGTGAACCCAACTCTGGATCCTAGTTCTCACAAGCTTCTTCAACAACTTAACCACAACACCTGACACAGATATAGGCCTATAGTTTGATGCTTGGGTTCGATCACCTCCTTTATGAAGTGGCACAATCTTGCCCTCCTTCCACTCTTTTGGAACTTGACCAAGTGCAACACTCGTATTAAAAAAATATATCAAGGCAGGTGTCAACTCTCTGGCACATTCCTTCAGAATACGCGGTGATATATTATCAAGTCCCACAGCCTTATTTACTTCTAGTTTACTCGATTCCCCAAACACCTCTTGCTCACTTACAGTCAGTCTCTCCTCCCCATCATCAACTGCTCTCAATCCCTCCATGAAGTCACATTCACAAGATTGACAGATCTTTGTGAACTGCTCGTTAAATATCTCCACCACACATTCTGCAACAGCTGTCTTTATACCATTTCCTCCAATCAATGTCATCCTTCCATAATCATTCTTTCTTTTGCTGGCTACATATCGAAAGAACTTCCTAGGATTCTTTCTGGCTTCATTAGTCAACTGCTGTTCATAACTCTCTTTAGCTACCCTCACCAACCCAGTCACCCTCCTTGCTTGGTTTTTGTAGACCTCATGTAATTGATTATTTCCACTTCTCTTATGCTGCCTCCACAATGCCCTTTTTCTCTGTATCGCATGCTTAATCTCTTTATTAACCCATCTCACACCTACCTTATTTAACCTTCTCACCCTTGGAATACATTTAGACATTGCATCTACTAAATAGTTTTTGAAAATCCCCCAAGCTGCATTGATCTCTTTTCCAGCTAACTCCTCATTCCATGCTACACCCACAAGCTGTCTCCTGAGCTCTTCATAATCCCCCTCCCCTTGTAGTTCCACATATACCCTTTTTTCACAAGGGTCCTTGCACTGCTGGCAACCATCCAGGTAATCACCTCATGGTCACTTTCACCAATTGGTTGATGATTTGACACCTCATTTATAATTACATCCTCTGATGAGATGACCAAATCCAAGACCCTTAATCCTCGTGTGCCCTCTGTTACATACTGTCTGAGGTAGTTATCCCTCAAAAACTCAAGAAACTCATTTTCTTTACTTCCAATTGCTATCTTCATTCCAGTCTATATTGCCATAATTAAAATCAGCCATAATGATCACTCTTTTCTTATTTGCTTGGCTTATTTGACTATACATATGGGACAGCATTATTCCAGAAGAGGAAAGTCACTAGTGGGGTGATTCAGTGCCATTGCTGTTTAACTTGTATGTTAATAATATTGGGAGATTTGGATGGGGATATTCAGTTGTTTGCAGATAATGCAAAGTTGGGACAAACTTTGAGGAGTAAAGCAGATGAACATATCAATGTTGTGAAATGTAAAATTTTAAAAATTGGAAAACAAAGATGGGATATAGAATTGATGCTTGGTGGAGATATATATTATTGGAGGTGGAGGAAATAAGAAATCTTGAGATGATGGTGGATAAGGATCTAAAATTTAGAGGACTCATTGCCAAAATTGTGAGGACAACACAGCAAATTCTAGGCCACACATGAACTACTGTTCACATATTGATCACTTGATTTTCAGAAGGATGAAAAAATGTTGGAAAGGCTCCAGAGTTAATTGACTAAAGGTAGTTGCTGATCTCTGGAATGTTGAATATGAAGAAAGGTTGAGCAGATGCTTACAGAGTCGAATAGGAGAAGAGGAATGATATGATGGCAGGATGAAGAGGTGGGGGTGATATGACATACAAGTTGGTAAGGGGTTGTTGTAGGATTAACATTTTAGTTTTTCATGAGATGGTTGGAGATTGGGAGGGGTGGAGAACAAGAGGTCATCCCTGGTTCTGTATGCAGAGGGTGTGAGCAAGGAAGTGCAAAGCAGGTTTTTAGCATGGAGAGGTATGACTGGAATGCATTGCCTGAGAGCATGGTATCTGCAGAAAATTTGCATGTGTTTAAGGCATGGTATGATGAGCTGGGCGTGACGTGTGGGATGTGTGAGTGTGACAAATGGACCTCCTAGATGAGTCTTTGACTCCATGGAGTCTTAGATAATAATAATAATAAACTGACTGTCATATCATGTTCTTTGTCCATATGATGTCTATTTAAATCCTGCAAAATCTTTATTAAATTGTTCTGCCTGGTTTTCCATCAGCAAAAAACTGAATATTTTGCCTTCAGATCATTTCCTATATCATTAATGTACAAATTTAATTAAATAGTGGTAGCCTGAGTATAGCAGAGCCTTGTAGTACAGTGTTCACAGAACTTCTCCTAGTCACAGAACTTCTCCTGAATTCTACTCCTGAATAAACCGTCTGATGTCTATCCATCAGCATGCTCTTATCTGCACCATCAGCTTCATATTCATCCTCATTTGATCTAATTTCTGCAACAGAGACTCATCTGGTATATATCTTGTCAAATGCCTTTGCAAACTCCAGTGACATCATTGTATAGTTATTCCCTTTAGCTAACTTATTTTATCATAAAAAGTGAGTAATTACTAAACAATCTTCCTGAGTCATCACCTACATTTCACAAAAGTATTGTCCCTCCATAGAGAATCCACTCATTTCTGAATTTTGGCCTTAACCAGTTTCTCCAATACCTTAACCACCACTCCTGAGATGCTGACTTATCATCAATTTTGCTGTTTTAGGGCCTCCTTTATTCCATGAAGTATTTTCCTATTCTTCATGCTATATTGGAACCCATCCACTGAGATATAAATTAAACAATCTAGTCCCAATTTCGCACCGCTCTCTTGTAATATACTAGCTGATATACCATTTAATCTCATAGCTATGTCCACATGAAGGTTACATAATATCCTACACAACTCTACTTCATCTATTATAATTTCTACATCAGCTCCTGTTATATCTATTTCTGTAATAATTCCACCTGGATGACATACCTTTGCAAAGTGATTGCTTAGTAAATCAACTGTTTCATCTCTGTCAGTCACCTACCTGCCATCAACATGCATCAAAATTACTTTATCCTAGTTATGATTCCTTTTACTTTTCATATACAAAAAAAAACATACATTTGGGGTTGCCTTTGGCATGCTGACTAATTTTTTGTTGCACTCAGTTGCCTCAACAATACTGGTTACCCTTCTGGTCTGTGCTTGTACTGCTTGCTCATCACCTTATGCCACTCATCTACTTGAATTCTTTATGATAGAACTTCCTGAATCTAGGTAGGTAGTCTGCTAGTTATTACTTCAAACATGAAGTAATAACTAGCATTATGCATTACAAACATCTATTCCCTGTAGTTTCTTATTTCATATGTACTACTCCAAGCAGATTCATGCTTTTTGTAATTACCAGTTTTGTAGTGCCACATATCTTAACTGAAAATTTTTGCTATTTAGACACCTTCGAGGTCAAGACTGCATGATCGTTTTGTGAGAATGTGGTCACTCTAGACAAATTCTCTGATTCAATTATTAGATAAACCCCTGGGGCTTATTATTAACATCTGTTCTCCATGGAGTCAGACTCATACCTCAAGTAATAATCCCTTAGTAATCTCCTCCCCCATGACACTCCTATTCATGGTAGAGAGGACCTCCCAGTTATGGTACTGTTCCTTTTTATTCTTATTCTTTTTATGCTTTTCTTCCCATAATCTATGCTCTACTTCTCCTGAGTCTTTTTACTTGCTATCCTTATTAGCCAGACCACCACCATGTTTACCGTGCAATGCAACCCATGGGTATCTGTAAAAGGGGATCTGGTAGTCTCGCACTATCTTGGCTATTGCTTCAGCAGGAGGGCAGCCCTGGATAGCTTAGCTAGGATTATTGGCTAGTGGGCTTGCTGTTAGTGCACATGGAGTTGCACTGGGTCTTTTTCCCATGGTCTCCAGTAACAAGGTCCCAAGGCTTGCTGTGGCAGTGATAATAGCGTCAGTCACATAAGAAAGAAAGCAACACTTTCTTCCATATGCCTACCTAAACATTCACTGCCATTGACTTACCTATCTGCTCATCCTCTTTTCCAACTCAAAGTGCAAAACTGACAAACTTATTTGTAAGTGATCAGTTGCCCGTGATCACTTTTCTGCATGGGCAACTATGCACACCTATACTATGATGGAAAACTGAGTAAGCTGACTGGCCAATCTTTTGCTCATTAGCAAATCAAGGTTAATAAATCAATCTCTCCTTTCTTCGAAGCAGTAAATCATCTAAAGTGTATTATACAAAATGGCTCATTTGTAGTTCTTAAAACTTCATCTAGTTAGTTTCACAATTCTTCAAACCATGGTGGAATGACAATTGCACAGCAGTTAAAGAAGCACAGAAGAAAACTTGAGGTATATTTGGAAAATACACAAAATACAGCCTATTTGTATTCAAATATGTTCAGTTAAGATGCATCTGGCATGGAGTCCAAAGAAATCCTGGATCCAATATCCATCTTCCATAATAAGTACAACCAACACTAAACAAGTCTGGGGAAAAAAAAATTCTGAAAATCAAAGGCAGATGTAACTCTCACCATCTCTCATCTGAATAAAGTGGATTTTACTCCTCCATATACTACTTTTTGGTATTTGTCCATGAGCCACCCTTTTATCCATATCAACAATTTCATATCCATCCCCATTCATTGCAGTTTACATAATAGTTTCATGTGGTATCCTGTCAAATGTCTTTGCAAAATCCAGCCATATCATCATGTGGCCATTACCTTTATCCAACTCAGCTGTCACTCTATTATAAAAAGTTAATAGATTACAAAGGCATGAACTACCTTTTTAAAATACCATGCTGCCCCCTCATCAAATATCATTCTTATCTTATCCACCCATTCCTGAATTCTTTCTGACCAACTTTTCCTGCCACTTCTGAAATACTAATTGGTCTATAATTCGTTACCATAGATTTAGATTCTCCTTTATGCAAAGGAATTATTTTGTCCTCCTTCCACTTTCTTGGTACTTTGCCAGAGTTGAGACTTAAATTAAACAGCCTAATCAAAAGCATTGCCAGTTCCCCTGCACATTCTCTTAAAATGCAAACTGTTATCCCATCCAATCCCACAGCTATTTGCATTCAAATTCTGAAATATCCTAAGTACCTCTAATTCATCAAACTCTGTTCTCACATTAGTCCCATCACATCTGCCATAACAATATCTTCACTTGGATGATATACCCTAGCAAAATGGTCACTTAGTAGCTCGACAATTTCATCTGCCTCTGTTACCTCATGATAGAGAGCTGTCATCTGCACTAATTGAAGTTATTCTTCTTACTTGCCACGTAAGGGAAAAAAAAGTCCTGAGATTTCCTTTTGCCTCTTCAGCTAATTTCTTATCATCTGATTTTGCCCTCTTTACCATGCTGGTCACCTTTCTTGCCTGATCCTTGTATTGTTAATGTGTTAGCTGGTCTTCTTTCTCCTTTTATACCTTCCACATATTTCCAGTTTGTGCTTTATGATACTACTTATCTGCCTAACTCCTACTTGATTTATCCTCCTGACCTTACATATATGGTGCAATATTGCTTCTTCCAGATATCCCTTGACTATACCCCCCCCTCCCATGCACTGCAAACATCCTTTCCTTGCAGATCTTTATGCCATGGTACTGCATCAAACTGCCGCCTGAGTGTATCAAAATCACCTGCTCTATAGTTCCATATGTACCCCTTGATAACTGGAATTTCCACATATTTTGCTACCTCCCAAATCAATCTATGACTCCAAAATTGAATTCTGCCATAATTATTATTCAACTTGCACTCATTGTAATAATCTGCTGATGCATATCTTCCACCTCATCCCTGGCACCCAAATAATTATCATCCTGGCCTATAGAAGCAACCAATTTTATATTTTGGTCTCACGCCAGATTAACTCAAAAGAATTGTCATCTGCCCAAGTGATCCTAATCTTGGCTGCAATTCATCTGCTATCATCACCATTACCCCCCCCCCATCTTGCCTACTGTATCCTTCCTGAAAGTACTAAATCCATCACATTCTATCCCTCTAAGTATGTTATCCGATGTCAGCCAAGTCTCACTAATGCCTATAACTTTTGGTGAGTTTGCACTAAATAATGCCAAAAATTCTTCCAGCTTATTTCTGATACTTCTAGCATTAGTATATAGAAATTATAGCATTTCCTTAGGCTTCCAACCACCTTTACATTCTGCATTGACTACCATATTCAATAGTCTTACCTGAGAGACCACATTTTTCTCTAGTTTTTCTCTCATAGGGTGGTGTGTTATTGGGATGGATTGCCATTAGATGTTATGAGTGCAAGCAGTGTGAATGAATTTAAGAATAAGTATGATAGCTGGTACATGTAGTATGTGGCCTTATTTGATGAGTCCCTGACTCCCTAGGGGCCTCTCTTAATAATAATAATCAGAAACTTTTATACCAGTGGTAGTCTTAGAATAGAGACTAATAATAAGCTCTTTTTAAAAAGTACTTTTTTTTAATAATGAACACTGTCATTATTTTAGCCGTATTCACAAATTAACTGTATACTCAAGCAGATTTTACTAGACTCAACAAATGTTTCTTTTGTTCTTAAATTTTTATGTACAGTTAATCTTTTTACTGCATATAGATAATTAACATTATTTATACAGTGTTTTTTGTACATACCCTTTTATTACCTTGATTTTTATTTGTTTTATGAACATTTTTTACACTCCTTTCATAAATCGTTTTGCACCTGCTCTTTATCCATCTTTTTTCGTACTTGTTTTTGTACACTTTTAAGAACTACATTTACATAAGCTACCAATATATTCCACCTTCCCCATCGTCAATCAATAGCTCCTTTAAGCACACAAGGGGATATCCTGATTTTGTGCCTGCCTATACGGACAGCTCAAAATCAGAGCATCTACTAGGATCTTCTGCTATCTTTCCAGACAGCATTATACCTACACAAATTCCACTAGTGTATGGAATTTGTCACATAAAGCTCAGCTGTACAGCTGAGCTCTATGTGATAGCTTGCTTTAAAATGCACAAGACTTTATCTACTACCTTTTGTGCCATTTTTACTATTTTTTTTAACTTACACGCTGTTATGATTGTTTACTGGTACAGTTTCACCACAGCTGTCCTTGTGTCCTAAAAATCAAGCCATTTCCATCCACTTGTATCCATTTCTCCTTCTAATCTACATTCTCAAATTTGAAGTCCTCACAATTACTTCCACTTACTGAGCTTACATGTCGATGCTTACCATTCATATCCTTTATATCCATATAGCAGTAACAGACTATATATATACACCATCTACCAATAATTGTCTGGATACTTTAGCAATTTACAGTTGATACCAGCAGGCGAACCCTAATATCAGGTATATATCACCTTTGGCTTTGATCACCTCTTGCACCCTTTGATGGAGGCTCCATTTGTCTCCATTCCTCCATCAAAGCAGCACTTAGCCCCAGACACCATGTATTGAGGATGTGCTGCTCTGGACCTCTATTGTGGCTCCAATTCATCCTACAGGTGTTTGATGCGGTTGAGGTCAGGACTGTGCACAGGCCAGGGCAGTCATTTAACACCCATCTGTTCATACCATTCTGTAACAGCTGCAGCTTTGTTGCACAGGGCATTGTCGTATTGATAGTAACACGGGTCCATTCCATAAAAACTCCACAGTGTAGGCAGCACCTGATTATCCAGAATATCAAAGTACTGAGCCGCCTTCATGGAACCATGGACAATGACAAGTGGTCTCACTTCAAACCAGCTGAATGCACCCCACACCATTACTCCTCCACCACCAAACTTCACTGTGGGTACAACACAGTTGTAACAAGCGTTCACCAGGCTGCCATCAGACTGGAAGCAGGTGAACCTTGATTTATTGCTCCAGAATACAGTTTTCCACTGGTCAATTGTCCAGTTCACAGGCCAAAATGAGCTGCCTTGTTCGTTGTTGTGATGTTCAGTTTGTGTGGCGTTTCTTTACTGCAAAAAGCTTAGTAAATGCAGTTCTTTTCATACAGTAGTAGTGCTCACCATGGTGTTACTGGTGCTCTGGAACTCATCATGGATTGTCTGTGCCGATTGTTGCTGGTTTTTGTGTGCCACCTATTTTAACACCCTCCTGTCCCTGTCAGTCATTTTCTGTGGCCTCCCTGGGTGTTTTCCTGCACTAGTGATACCAGAACATCTCCATTTGTTGATTTCATCTCCAACCGTTGGGTTTGGATGCTCCAGTTGTGCTGCAATGGTATGTATGGACATGCCACCAATGTGTCAGCCCATGATGACACCTGTTTTCAACTGCTACGAAGAAATATTGCTTCTTACTATCTGTACACAGGTTTTAATGTTATTAACAAACCTGGAATGTTCCATAATTTCAAATAACAGGGGGTGCCTGGACAGTTATTGGTAGATAGTGTATGTATGTCTGTTATGCGTTGGCCTTTATCTTACACCAGATAGCTTTAAATGCATTACCTTCACTCACCTCCTGCTGAACTCCTTCTCTTTTTGACTCCAGTTCATCAGCAGTTCCCTATCATTTCTCTCTACATTCCCTGAAAAACCTATACTTCACATTCATTTCCACGAATTATGTCAGCCATGTCTCATGAATGCTAATATTTTTGTCAAGAAAAACTAACCTATGTCAAAACCCCTCATCATTGTTCTGAATGTTCCTGACATTAGTGTATGTAAAGTGCAGCAGTCCCATGCACAAGACTTGCAACGAACTTTACACTTTGTATCAAGTACTCAATTCTTATTAGTTTCCTGTGGAACTATATTCAGCACTTGTGTACATTCTCACTTGCATCACTGGTAGATGCTCTTTCTCTCTACCTTCCTCACCCACCCACTAATAGTTGTAGTTGCTTTCCTGAACTTACATTTCCAACCTGAATACAGTCAACAGCACAAATCCATTTTAGTACAACCCATGAGATTTATATAAGTCCTTTTGTCCATCAAACTCATCTCCACACATCCATAAACTGCACATCACTCCTGCTTAACCTACTCATCGACTCATTTGCAATCATGACTCTTCTTCTCAATTCACGTTTGTCATCATCATTATTATCATCAACTGACCTCCATGCAACCAAAGGACTCATTATAGGAGGGAGGTGTATACGCTATCTTGTGCCAAACGATCGAGCCTTCCTTGGATCCATTTCCGAACTCGCTGCACTTTCAGACATTGCATCCACTCACTAATCACTCTCCATGCAAAGAGTCTGCTTCTCACTCCCCTGCTCACACTCTTCTTTTATAGCTTTCATGGATGACCTATAGTTCTACCGTTGCCTCCCTCTATACTGTATGAATAATAATCCCTCACCAAGTTATGTCTCAATCATATCCCCTCTTCTATTCACAAGGCTCTGTAAGTTGCATTCCCTCAATGTCTCCTCATATCTGACTTTCCATAGATGTGACACTAATTTAGTAAACCTTCTCTGGACCTTCTCCAATACATCCTCATCTCCCTGAAAACCAGGTGACCAAATCTATACATAGTAGTCTGTGGCCTGATCAAATATACAGGAGAACCTTAACGTCTTTGATTCTGCATGTCAGAATTACATGCCATTTGCCATGTAATTGCCATAATCTGTTGGAATGTTCTTACAATTTTAGCATTGTCACCCGTGAACTTTGTCTCTGTCCACCATCACTTCCAGATTTCTTATCTCCCTCCACCTTCTGTGATACTGTGACAAAAGACTCGCTATCTTTATCCTCTCATTCTTGTCTTTGTTACATTCAGTATATCTTTGATACCATCCCTTTCTCTTTTCAAATCATTTGTGTCTGTAAAATTATCAGTTTCTTTTAATTTGCTTTCTGTTCATTCATCCATGTGTTCTTTTCTCCATCCAATCTACATTTTCATACTTAATGTCTTCGATAACTAACATCATTCAGCTTAACACCTAGGAAATACAATTGTATCATGATGACATCAAGCACTCCTTTTATCATGGAGCCATACAGAATTATTTCCTTACTCTCTTAATCACTTACTCAAATATTTCTTTCTCTTTACTTGTATCTCTTCACTTCTTAGCTGTAATACAAATGATTAGTTTCATTGTTGTAATTTTGTTTAGTACATAATGCAGACAAAGATGATATAAAGAAACATTGCTGCCCAAGTATAATGGATAACTTGTAGAGGAATCAATTTCCTACCTTTATTTTCCTAGAAAGTAAGTAGAGAACATATAGAACAAAACAAAAAAAAGATTGTACATAACTGCATTTGCCATGTACTGTTTATCTTATTAGAATGGTGATTTTAAGAATTTCTTTTTCACTGCAGTACAAAAATTACAGAATGAAAAATTAGCCTAGTAATGTTCATTGCAAAATTAGTAGATGAAAATCAGTAATAGGTTCATTTCTATTTCTCAGCTAGGCACTTTCTCTAATATCTTCTCTACAACTATTACTTCAATCAGCATTTATCTATCATCAACTTTCATATGTGTACCTTCAAGGGATGTACAGAAGACTTTGATTATTACTCCTACATGAAGAGTGTGTTATTGCTAATTATTTTGAGACCCCTATATTCTCAGATCTTACTCTCTGGACCTCTAGAGTCATAAGGCTCATCATGATAGGTCCACCTTACACATCAGTCAATTGTAGCAATCTTTAAACCCAGAAATTGTTCTCGCTCTCACCTTCTCAGGCAAGATATGACATGCTCCTACCACTCTCCATGCAAAAAACATATTACCTCCTTACTACAATAAAGAGCCAAGAGGCTATTTTTTCCGGCACTGTAAATTAAGTTAAGGGGATAATAAATCCCTATTATTTTATTTTAAAGCCGGATACGAAACTCTGAGATCGAAATCCATCGAATTCTAAGAGTTTCATGTTGAAGAACTATCGACGAGTCCAGGCGTAAGTGATCACCTGGGTGGTACAACACTAGCGCAACTCTTTGCAAAGGTGGAGCAAGCTCCACTACTATCCTTAATATTTTCTCATAATGTAAAACGCAGCTCCTAAGAGATGTATTACTGTTTTACATTATGAGGAGAGGACACTACCCAGATGGGTTTCAACCTTTATTGAGGTCTCATCAGTGAGTAGGTAGACCTGGAATACCAATGTTTAAGTGAACCGAATTACATATACCCCCACTAACGAATTGCCAGAGTGGTGTACCCATATATTATTATTACTACAATAAAGAGCCAAGAGGCTATTTTTCGGCAGCGTAAATTATGTTGAAGGAATAATAAATCCCTATTATTTTATTTTAAAGCCAGATACGAAACTCGGAGATCGAAATCCACGAATTCTAAGAGTTTCATGTCGAAGAACTATCAGCGAGTCCAGGTGTAGGTGATCACCTGGGGTGTACAACATTAGGGCTACTCGTTGCAAAGGTGGAGCAAGCTATCCTTAATATTTTCTTATAATGTAAAACAAAGCTCCTAGGAGATGTATTACTGTTTTACTTTATGAGGAAAGGTCACTACCCAGACTGGTTTCAACCTTTATTGATGTCTCATCAGTCAGTAGGTAGACCTGGAATACCAAGGTTTATGAACCGAACTTACATATAACCCCACTAATGAATTGCCAGAGCGGTGTACCCATATATTATTATTACTACAATAAAGAGCCAAGAGGCTATTTTTCCAGCAGCGTAAATTAAGTTAAGGGGATAATAAATCCCTATTATTTTATTTTAAAGCCAGATACAAAACTCTGAGATCGAAATCCATTGAATTCTAAGAGTTTCATGGCGAAGAAGTATCGTCGAGCCCAGGCGTAAGTGATCACCTGGGTGGTACAATACTAGTGCAACTTGTTGCAAAGGTGGAGCAAGTTCCGCCACTATCGTTAATATTTTCTCATAATGTAAAATGCAGCTCCTAGGAGATGTATTACTGTTTTACATTATGAGCAGAGGTCACTACCCAGACCAGTTTTGACCTTTATTGAGGTCTCATCGGTGAGTAGGTAGACCTGGAATAGACAGAGTTTACTCCACCTTTGCAACGAGTTGCCCCAGTGTTGTACCACCCAGGTGATCACTTATGCCTGGACTCGTCGATAGTTTTTTTGACATGAAACTCCTAGAATTCAATGGATTTCAATCTCAGAGTTTCGTATCCG
The DNA here is from genome assembly GCF_054136105.1 of Typopeltis vanoorti. NCBI lineage: Eukaryota > Metazoa > Arthropoda > Arachnida > Uropygi > Thelyphonidae > Typopeltis > Typopeltis vanoorti. The sequence continues at coordinate 12,411,907 of NC_143550.1, forward strand.
GCTTTAAAATAAAATAATAGGGATTTATTATCCCTTTAACTTAATTTACGCTGCCAGAAAAATAGCCTCTTGGCTCTTTATTGTAGTAATAATAATATATGGGTACACCGCTCAGGCAATTCATCAGTGGGGGTATATATAAGTTCGTTTCACTTCGGGTCTATCTACTTTCAAATTTCAAGACCAGCTGCTGTTTTTCCTGCGACCGTGATCGAGAGCCTGAAGATCCTGAAGCCCTGCTGCATGATACCTGCAAGTCAGCTTGATAAGACCCCTATCTTGTTATTTCCCTTGTTTTTCTCTGGTATTTTTGGTCTTGCCTGGTGCCTGTCTGTCAGTCTTCCGCCGGTTAGTAGGAGATTTCTGCAGACTGGGAACGCTTGGTGTTTTTCTTTTTTCCTGGAAGGCCCACTGGTTCCTTCCTTTTTTTTTCTGGGAAATTATAACAAGGATATTCTTAACTTTCTGATATAACTTCCTTCTTGCCTAGAGTGAAAACCCTCGGTCTCGAGGTAAAATCTAACATCGAAAAGCGGACGTTCGCGAAAGTTTTAATAGATACTGCAGGGATTAATAATATATTTGGATTTGTCCCATACGGGAGAGGGAGGTTCCAGATCATTGTAAAAGACGAACCAACGAGAGAAAAACTCTCTTTAGGAGTTTAATGCGAAGGAAAAAATACCACCCTACTATAGTAGGAAGTATGTTAAAAATGATCAGAATAGACAGGTTCCTAGTAGAATATTTAGAAAGCAGGGGATGTTCTAATTAAGAATCTTTTTTCCAAATGGGGAACAGTTAAAGAAGTTAGAATAATGCAGGACGGTGATTTCCCAGAATGGAAGTCGGGGGTGGTCTATGTCTCCATGAAGACGAAAGCACCCGTTCCCAACTTTGTCTTTATCAGTTCAGCCAGGGTAATGACCAATTACCCTGGTGTCAAGAAGCAGTACTTCAGATGCGGATCCTTTGAACATATGGGGGCAGACTACCCCAAAGGCAAATGCCAAAATGCTTGACCACAGGACACAGTCTGGATCAATGCGATCAAGCATGTTTAAAATGCGGGGACACAAAACACAAAGTAAATGCATGCCTGCAAAGAACACATGCGGAAAGAATAGGCGGTAATATAACCCCTGCCTCCGCAATACCTACAGGAAACCCTGCGATGGCAGAGCAAGAAGCAGCTCCACCTGTACAGCCACCACCTGACACGATGTTGACAGCAGATCCTGAAGTGTTTAAACAAACCACATCAAGAAAAACAGAAAAGGAGAAGCGTTCCGTAAAGGTAGAAACCCCCACTAGTAAAACAGAAAGAAGAGAAGAAAAAACGGGAACAAACAGTGCCGCAAAATGCACGAGAGACTCAGACACGGAAGAAAATAAAAGGACAAAAGCCAGCAGCCCAAATCCAGCAGAAAATAATAGTGAAAACCCAACACCAGCAGAGGCAAATCTAACAACAATGGATGGAGGGGGGGGATACTAATTCGCCACCCCCGCAGAACATCTATTGTCCGTGGACTGGAGGTACGGTGTCCGTAACACCCGGTTTGTGGCTGTCTACACCCTGAATAGGCCCCACCAACAAAACAGTTTCTTTGCCGCACTGGAAAACTATTTTCTAGGTGCGCAACACCTAATCGTGGCAGGCAACTGGAAATGTATAGAAGATGAACAATATGACAAAATAGGTGGAAACGCTAATAACGGAACTGGTGGGTTTACAGCACTAAAACGTTGCTGCGAAAACTTTGACCTTATTGATATCTGGAGATGGCAGAATCCACTAGAAGTCGGAACAACATCGTGCTGTGGTCAGATATCAACAAAGCTCGACAGGTTTTATGTATCCCAGTTTTTAGAACCACATGTTCTTGGGGTATGTCATATCGCTATGAGAGGTCTGCTAACAGACCACAAAATGGTCCTATTAAAAATAAGGATACCAGAAATAATAGAAACATCCAAAGGTCCTTGGAGGCTCCCTCCCAATTTCTCCAGTCTTTTTAGCGATAAGCTACAGAACCTCTGTAACGAATGGAGAGACACCAACTGGGACTGGGAAACCTGGCTACAGTTCAAGTCGCAGGCAAGGGAATTCTTTCAGTGGTGTGGACTTGAAGGCCAAACGAACAGAGACAACGTCTGAAGGATCTCTATAGGGAGGTCGACTGGTACCGCACCAACGAGCGGAGAGGAATTTCCTGTAGCAATCTTATCAGACAGGTAGAAATCAAGCTACAGCAAGAGCGGCAGAGTAGAGTCGAGGACCTCTATTTTTGAGCGAGACTCTATCTCAGATATTTGGAAACACCTTCCGCAGCTTTCTACAATCAACAACGGGTGGTGACAAATGATGAGCGAACGGTTTACCAGATCCAAGAGAATGGCCAACTGCTGAAATCAACTCCTGAAATACTTCTCTTTTTCCATCAGCAGTACCTCAGTGCTTTTCTGATCAGCAGAGCGCAGATGTTTTCAGTGAGTGGGACATCACACGTCTTCCCGAGCATCTTAGCACTCTGCATGACAGGCCAATAACTGCTGAGGAATTGAAAAAAGCTTTCAAAACAATGAAGGCAAGAAAAACTCCAGGGTTAGATGGGTTAGGGATAGAATTCTACTGATCTATCTGAGACTATGCACTACCAGTTTTAGTAAAAATATTTAATGAATTCCTCACTTCGGGTAACATCCCCGAGGAATTTGTTAAAAGCTACACAATTTTTATCCCAAAGAAAGATTGAGATCGCACCTTGGCAGATAGCTGGCAACCGATCTCCCTAACTAATTTGGATTACAAAATATTTGCATAAATTATCTGCAGCCGCATAAAATGCAGTATAAAAAGAATCGTAACAAACTCCCGGGTTTACAGAATACCGGGTAGATCGATGGAATTAAATCTCTTTTTCTTAAGAGATCTAATCCGTCTGTCCAAAAACAAAAATTACCCTTTGGCACTTCTCTCTACGGATCTGGAAAAGGTGTTCGATAGTGTCAAACACACGTGCTTGCAGGACATCCTTCAGAAAATGGGTGTGGGCTGTAAGTGTTGGCAAACAATCAAAAACATCTACACAGAGGCCTCCACCCAAATAGCTATCAACGGGTTCCTCTCGGAACCTGTAAAAAGGGGGTAAGGCAGGGCTGCCCAATAAGCCCTCCTCTTCGCACTCACGTTAGAACCCCTCATAAGAAAAATTGATACTCCCCTGCAGTTAGAGGAATACCGTTACCCCTAGTCTCCAGACAGAGCAAAATTGTAGCATATTCTGATGATGTAGTGGCGACACTCAGAGACTCTGAGTCCATCTACATTTATTTCGGCATTTTGCAAAAATTCAGCATGGCCAGTGGTCTTCGCGTTAATACTTCAAAGACAAAAATTAAAATTTTTGGAAATTTCCATAGAAATAACCTTCCTTATGGTTTTGTCCTGCAAACTCAGCCCCTAACAGTACTAGGCGTTCCATTCACGGCGAGCCCAATACTGCCTGTTAAGAAATTGCAGGAAGAGTGCGCAAAGAAACTAAAACCATTTAAACCCAATTATTTCTCCTTCTACAGAAGAACAGTAATAATAAAAACAGTAATAATCCCCATGCTAATGCATACAATAAATATAACTAATATAAAAAAAATCCAAGAGAATCAACTTTACATAATACTAATATGTTTTTTTTTTGGAATGGAAGAAAGCATGAGATTAAAAAAGAATATCTAAAACTCAAACCAATCAAGTATAGATTGACTATCTATCATATCAATTTTTATCATTCCTTCATCTTCTGTCTACCAAACTTCAGTTTTCATGCTGTCAGTCTATTCACTTTACACCATTTTGATACTTGTATATAGAAAATATGACACTGCATTGATTTAACCTGCTTATCTTCCTGGATCTCACTAACGAAATGTCAGTAAAGGTCGAAACCAACCTGGTTAGTGACCATTCCAATAATGCAGAACAATATGCTTGTATGAAAGGAAATATGTTTGTCATTATGGGATACCAATGTGAAATCAAAAGTCTCTATATACATATAGCCTGGCTGTGGAGATACTTCACATGAAAACTTTGTTTATGCTTGGATAAGGGACTAAAATGAGAATATAAATTGTAAAACTTTACACTTTAAGTATTAAAATGATATCCTGAGCATGATCAATAACTCATTTGATGCTCATTCACTCCACTCTCTTTACATTCAGTTCCAGTAATGTGATTTTGTGGATATTTCCCATAGATACTGTAATTGGTAATTAGCTACTGAATATCAGTTAGAGATTTCAGAAGCTATTTTCACACTTCAATGACAAACTTGCCAAGCAAATTTTTCTTTCTCTCTCTGGATTCTCTCTACTCTCTTTAGTAACGTACTCTTTAGTAACAGCATGCCTTTTTATGTGTCCTAAAGAAATATAATATGCAGATTTTTAATGTAATGCTAACAAGTTTCTTCTTCTTTTTTTCTTTTAAATATAGTTTTTTTTTTCTTTGTTCTCAAATTTCCGCCTCATCCACAATAATACTGCACCATAAGTTACAAAATCTCATGTAGAATCCCTGCTATTTATATGGGGCGAATATTCAGGATGTGCTAGATGTGTAGTGCTTATCCACCAAATAGCAATATTACCGATATTATGTGTTTCATTTATTCCCATTAAAGAATCCCCTAATTGTTTTCAGACTTCGCATGATTCCTAAACTTAAATACAATATACTAATGTTTAATGAAGAGGACACTTTTCAATGCATAAACATTCTTTACATTGGTGTTAACAGCCCAGGTGTGTATTCAAAATACATACACCATTTGAGCCCTTTGAAAAAATGTACAGATGGTGCAGTGGGTCAAATTCTTAGCATTCTAGTAGTTTTAACCACTCAGAATGTGAGGCAGGGTGAGCTCTGAGACAATAGCACCTAGAGACTGTGATTGGTTATTGTGTCAACCAATTCAATTGAACATTGTCATTTGTCATGGGTTGCTGCTTTTGTTTTCTGAGTTTCATCTATTTTGCGTGCATGAAGTGTTAAATTTGAGGCGGAAATTTGAGAACAAAGAAAAAAAAACTATATTTAAAAGAAAACCAATGGGAAACAGTATTGTAATCAGAGGAGGTAAGTCTCATCCTCCTCTTCCAAATTTTACACCTTTGAGTAATTCAAATATAGCATTCCCCTTCATTATTTTCTTCTTCATTGTTTTCTAATATGCAGCATCTTAAAACAAACACATTGTCCCCCACTCTCCACAGATTTGCTTACATTTAATTGATGTTAATTAATTTAATTGATAATTTAATTTTAAAGTGTTCAAAGTTATCCTACAATTAATTGCATTAAATCAATTAAATTGAGCACTGATGTGCTGTACACTCTTAAAACTTTCATACATCGATAAAAATGCAATCATATGTCAATCTGATGTGAATTTTGTAGTGCAGTTGCATAAGCCATGACAGCACACACCCAACCAAAATGGGCACATGACACCACTGATATATCAATCAGCCAAAATTTTGTTAAGAAATCATCATTAGTTGTAACTGTACATCAAATGCAAATAGCAATATCCCTCATATCCCTCTCTTTGCATTAAATACTCATTCTGTATCAACTAGTGTATGCAGGACAAATGTGCATTCCATTGTTAGTCTCCTTTTATCAAATATTTATGTTGTGATTGTTAACTGTCTATCTTAATTCTTTTTTTTCTTTCTATTTACTGTAACTCTTGATAATATGAAACTTACTTCATCAAACTAGCTGAGTGCCCAAAGAAACATTTTTTGCTGTCAAGTTGTTCCAAGTGGTTTAATACAATCATTACAATTTCATCCTTTTGCATTTTACTTTTCATCCATTTAATCAAAAGTAGGTTTTGTTGATGTCATATATAGCCTTCGTATTTTCATTTTCTCAGCCAGTATTAATCCTAATTCTTTAGCCCATGGTACTTGTAAAATCCTGTAGAATGTTACATAAAATATAGACCTTAAATGGGGTAGGACTTGGTGACACGCCATTTGTAATATGAACTGCAGACTGCCATCATCATTCAAATAGTACTTAGGAATTACTACAACTAAACGCTAAATACTAAATGCCCTAGTATACTATGTTATACGTGCTACTGTAAGATAATTTACTTACACAATACTATAAGTATAAAGTATACAGGTGGTCCCTAGGTTATGGACAACCCGACTTACGGTGTTCCATATTTACGAACGAGCTGCCAAGGGTCCCCATAAGAATTATTAAATTAATAATTCGAGAAGTAGTTTCTTCCAAGCATGTAAACAAACCCGCACTTCACCGCATTATTAATACAGCTCTTCCTGTTATTCAGAATTCAAATTTAAGGGCCTGGGTAACACTTGCTTTGTTTGAAGATTGCTTCTTGAACTGTGTTATTCCTCCTGTGGAATGTTATTTTTCGAAAAGAAAATTCCCTTTAAATTTCTGATTGTGCTGGATAATGCTCCTGGACATCCAACATCTTTAGATGACCTTCACCCTAATATAAAGGTTGTATTTTTACCACCCAATACTATATCTACAGCCAATGGACCAGAGAGTCATTTCTGCATTTAAGGCCTATTACTTACAGCAAACATTCCTGCAAACAGTCAGGGCTACAGAAGATGAAGTGATGACTTGAGAGTGTTCTGGAAAAATTATAACGCATGATGCCATCAAAAACATTGTTGATTCTTAGGAGGAAGTGAAGCAGTTCAACAGTTAAAGGTGTATAGAACAAACTATGCCCTCAATTCTGTGATGATTAATTTTGTGGCTTCACAGAAGACATTATTATTACCCCAAGACCTCATGTAATCAAAGACGCATCTGGAAGGTCCTTTTATCACACACACACATCTCATTAGACAGTGTCTTAAACACACTCAAACTCCTTGCAGACACCACACTATCAGGCAAGGCATTTTAATCATTCACAACTATGCACGAAAAAAACCTGCCTCTCACTCCCCTACTCACACTCTCTTTATACAGTTTCCAGGGATGACCTCTGGTTCTCCCCTGATCTCCCACTATTCTCTGTAGAAATTCTCCACCATTGATCCTATAACAACCCCTTACCAACTTGTAGGTCTTTATCATATCTCCCCCTTTCTCCTGTCCACCAGATTCTGCAAATTACATCTTCTCAATCTTTCACTACTCTTTATGGTTCGTCCCAACTTTGCATTATCTGCAAACAACTGAATATCTCCATCCAAATCTTTGCCAATATCATTAATATACAAGTTAAATAGTAATGGCCCTAAAACAGACCCCTGAGGCACTCCACTAGTGACTTTCCTTTTCCTGGATATCGCACCCCCATACACAACTTGTTGATACCTATTGGATAGCCAGTCTCCAATCCAATGCACTAATCTAATATACAACCCCATCTGCTCTAGTTTGACTATCAACTTATCATGAGGTACTCTATCAAAAGCCTTTGCGAAATCCAAGTATATTACTGTGTATCCTTCTCCTCTGTCCAAGGAAGCAGTCACTTTTCTCTTTTCCAGCTAACTCCTCATTCCATGCTACACCTGCAAGCTGTCTCCTGAGCTCTTCATAATCAGTATTTCTGATATTTCGGCAACGTCTCATTGCCATTTTCAAAAGGAACTTACAAAAAGGCACGTGAACGCAGGCACTACAACACAGTAAATGAGAATGAAAGGATGAAGCTATTGTTCTCCTAGAAGTCCTGATGGTGCCCTCTAGCGGGCTAATAGGTGTTTTTGGTCGTTGGGCTGAAGGTCTGCTGATGTATGCCTCCCAAATTTGGGGCAGTCGCATACAACCGAATTTGTTGAGGTTTGGACAGTTTCTTAGGGCTGAGGCTGATTCCATAAATAGGCTTTCGAATTTGTATTTGCTACGGTGTATTAATGTAGCTTTCTTCCATAGTATTCTGTGGGGTGTATCCAGAGCATGGTCTGCAAGACCAGAATGGCTGTACTTGTGAAACCGGATGTAGTCCTTGTGTTCAGAAATTCTGATATTTGCTGTCCTGCCTGTTTGGATAAAGTAAGACAGTTTACAATTGCAAGATCCAGAATACCACTGATACCACTCACTCGATGATCTCTCAATGCTCGACTGGGACCATTTCTCTTTCTGCTTCTTCATTTTAGATCCCTTTTCAATTCCAACTGTTTCCTCTTGATCCCTGGTATCCCATTCCTTTCCTGCCTGCACATGCGCTCACCTCCTCTTGGAGCATCCACCTTTCTCACTCTGTGTACCCCTGGCCACCCTGAGCCTCCCCATTTCCCTGCTCCTCTTGCACACCCATGCTCTCATTTTCTATACTCATACCACTCACTTCCCCATTCATATCCACCTCTTCAATCTCTCCTGTCTTACTCTCCTGCTCTTCCACGTTATCCCTCCCTCTCGATCTGATACATTCTCTCTATTCACTTCTCTACCTTCCAGCAGCAGTCTCTCCAAGCGACTCACACCATAACCACTCAAATTCAGTCCATTGCTCCCATACATCTCACTTCGTCCCTCAAACTCATTCCACACATTCCAAACTGTACTCCCATCTCCTCACACATTTCAGAAAGCATATCATTCATAATCCTTCCTCTCTGCCTCATTTCACCACAGTCATACCTGGGCAACACACTGACTACCCTTCCTGTCACACTATTCTCTTTTATCATTCCAAGCAGCCTAAGACATCGCTGCAGTCATCAAAAGCTGTCGTGGATAGCTGCATTGCACTGCAACTAGACATCAATGAAAATGTCATTGACTTACTAGAGTCCCATTCACACAAGAATTAACCAATGAAAACCTTATGGAGATAGAGAAGCAGCTGATAGAAACAAGAAAATTCAGAGGATCCATAGCCAAGAAAGTTTGACAAAAGAATTAGCTGAAGCCTTTAGTCTCGTTGCTAACCTTGAGGAGCAAGATTCTAACATTCAGCAATTTACAAAGGTTTACCATGCAGTTAGTGAGAACACCAGCTGCTACAAGGCCATTTATGATGAAAAAAAGAAAAGGCTGTACAACAACCCTAGATACCTTTTTCAAGAAACAGACTTCAGTGGTTAGCTCCAGAAACAGAATCAAATTCTGATTCTCCAGCACCAGGTCCATCCTCTCTCGAGCACTATCTCCATCATTATCTTCTGATTAATGTTAGCCTACCTTCTTGCCTCAGAAATGCCCCGTCCAGTAAGCAAGATAACGATAAACCTTTAGTATTCTTTTTTTGAAATTTCTCTCGTCTCCTATCATAACTTTTTGTATGAGTTATGATAGGAGACAAGATTTTATGTTTTCTTTTATTGTTTTTATGTTCTCTTTGTTTGAATTAAAAGAAAGGGCACAATAGTTTCTGTAACTTATTATTATAGTACTTATTAATATTATTATTATTACAATATTACACTGTATTATTGCCACATATGAGCCATTATAGTATTATTCTTGATATTACCGCATATGTGCTGTTCATCAGGGATCCGAATTACATACAAATCCAACTTAAAGATGTTCTCAGGAAAATATCTCATTTGTAATCTGGGGACTGCCTGTATTTAACTATACTAAATAACAAAAACTTATCTTCTTTTCCACCTCAGATCTGTCCAATTCTGACCTCGCCTTCTCGGTAACCCAAAAATAACACAATATAAACAACTAAAATCCAAAGCAGCATCACTGAAGGACACTTGTATTACTGAAAAAAAATTTAGCTAAATTTATGTGGAATTAGCAGGTAATTATAATAGTCTTAGACGTCAACTTTGGGAAGTTTCATGGAGGGAGGAATTGGAGGGCCGGGATATCATTAGTGCGTGGAAATTGTGAAAGGATATTTGTTAGCAGCAATGGCAAGTTGTATACCACGAGTGAAGAAGAGGACACAATTTGGAATAAAGTGGATGACAAACATTATTAAACAGGAACTGCATGTGAAAAAGAGGCCATGGAATAGAAGACGCATGAAGAATATAAGACACAGGCCATAAAAATTACTAGTGTGGTAAGGAAAGCAAAACTGGAATATGAAAGGAGATTGGCCCTAAGATCCAAAGAAAATCCTAGGGAATTTTTTAGCTATGTGGCCAGTAAGAGGACAAATGATTGTGGAAGAATGATATTGTGGGATAAAAAGGGAATAGAGTGACTGATGCAGAGGACATAGTGAAATTGCTCAATGAACACTTTATTGGAGTATTTCATCCAAAAGGATTCAGTTTTAATGTTAGAGGGATAGGGCAGGTTCGAGGTTTAGAGGTACAGGAGGAGAGTGTGTTTCAGATACTGAGTAATCTGGATGTCAGTAAAGCTTTGGGACTGGATGGTATTTCACCATGAGTTTTAAGAGAATGTGCTAGGGAACTGACAGTGCCTTTAACCTGGCATTTCAATGAACGTCTGACTGCGGGAAAGGTGCCCAGGGAATGGAAGGAAGGTAAGATAGTGCCATTGCATAAGGGTGGTAACAGACTGGAAGTGTCTAATTATAGGCCAGTTTGTGTGTCATCAGTAGTTAAGATCTTGGAGAAAGTAGTGAGGGACTGTATAAAGCATTGGGCAGATGAAGGTAATGTTATCTGTGAGAGTCAACATAGATTTGTGAAAGGGCCCTCTTGTTTTAGCAATATGCTAGCCTTTTATAATAAACTTACAAGAACATTAGATGAGGGAAAAGCATATACTGCAATTTTCTTAGACTTAATGAAGGCATTTGACAGGGTGCCACATGATAAGCTGATATTTAAGTTGCAGCACATGGATCTGGATGTCAGATTAGTCAACTGGATTCAGGATTGGCTGTTTAATAGGTATCAGAGTTGTGTATGGTGGAGCAGTTTCAAGGAGGCAGAGGGTTACAAGTGGGGTCCCACAGAACTCAGTACTAGGACATATATTGTTTAACCTTGATATCAATGACATGGCCAGTGGATTGCAAGGGGATATTCAGTTGTTTGCAGATGATGCAAAGCTGGGAAGGATTATTAGTAATAGTGCAGATGTGGTAGCCCTGCAAGAGGATTTGAATAAGCTAGATAGATGGGCAAATGAATGGGGTATCAGTTTAATGCAGCAAAATGTAAGGTCTTGAGGTTTGGGAAACATCGATGGGATGCTGCATACTCTATGGGACGAGTTTATACTGGAGGAAGTAGGGGAGACAAGAGATCTGGGGTTGATGATTGATAAAAACCTGAAATTTAGGGGACATATTGCAAAGGTGGTGAAGGTAACACAGAGGATTGCTGCAATTATGAGAAGGACACTGACCTGCAGAGATAAAAGGGTTATCATTCCATTGTATAAGTCTCTGATTAGACCACATGTAGACTATTGTTCTCAGATTTGGTCCCCATGATTTGAAGGGGATAAATTAACTGTGGAAAGGATACAAAGACGGATGACAAAGATGGTTTCAGGACTGTACAATTTTGGTTATGAGGATCGGTTTGGGGAATGTGGACTGCAGAGTTTGGGGATAGAAGGAGAGGTGATATGATTGAGACTTTTAAACTGTTGAGATAGGGTTACAGGGTTGACACTGGGGAGTTGTTTCGCTTGGTTGAACAGCAGGAAGGAACGATGACAAGAGGCCATCCCTGGAAGTGACGAAAGGAAACTGTGAGCAAGAGGGTGAGGAGTGGTTTCTTTGCATAGAGGGTGGTTGAACTGTGGAATGCATTGCCTGATGGAGTGGCCAGAGGGAGAACGGTCAATGAGTTTAAGGAGTGGTATGATAGACTTTGTGTTTCTTAGGGGGCACCTCCTCTCGATGAATCTTGACAGACTTTATGTTCTTATTAAGGACCTCCCACGATGAGTCTTTTGACTCCATGGAGGCCTGAATAATAATAATAATAATAAATTCATGACAGAAGTCCCACTATACACTTTTTTTTTTAAGCACAGCTCAGATTTACTGCCATGTCCTTCATGACTCTAGGACAGAACTTTTTTTTGCTGAAATTTGCATGATATGCATAATCAGATGGCTTGCCTGATTTTATCAGGAAACCACGATTTCACTAATGTCATGCTTGATTTTATGAAAAATAAATTTATGTAACTGGAACTAAAGAATTGAAGATAAGCACTATCAAACATGAACTAAACTTTACTATTAATATTGTACAGTAATTAATAGTCAGAACCAGTGTGAACATCATACTTGATTATTAAAAAAAATGTTCTAGTAATTTTTATTAATTTTTGTAGATCAATTATAATTTCTTTTTATATTTTGAATATATAGGCTTCAAGATAGCAAGTGGCATAACAATACTTCAACATGGAGGACAAAGGATTATAGATCACTTGAAGCATTTTCTCTCTGAGTATCACATTAGGTAAAGTGAAGCTAATATAATTATTTTAAATAATGCACTTAAAAAATGGTACACTAGGATGACATGAGGATTTTTTTATTTGCTTTCACTTCTAACCATTTTTCTTCTCTAACAAATGCAGTTACCTAGGATGTATGTAGCAGCATCAGCCATTTAACATACAATTGCTGGTTGTGGTGGCTGTACAGAGTGTTTGAATGCATAAAGTTGTGGAAAAGGAGTCAGAATCAGGAAAAAGGAGTGGTCAGACCAAAATTGCTCTTACCTGCAAGATTTTTAAATCTTGCAGGTAAGAGCAATTGGAGAGGTGTGTGTTTGCTTGAAACATACAGTGGGAAGAGCTGGATGATTTAGACATCAGTATCTCTGGTTTCATTAGCTGTGATGGTTGTGTTATGTAAATAGTTCTGTCAGAGGGATAACAGTAGCATGATTGAGGTGGGAGGAAAGTGAGTGTGAAGTGGCCCTGGATTTCACATCAGGTAGTGTGACTGGAAATATGAAGTATTTGAAGAATGGTATCAACTCTCAGCAGATCCACAGGCTTGATGTGACACAAGCAATAGAGAAAGCTAGAGAAGGTTATGGGAGAGAGAATAGAAGAACCAGTTGAGAGGACAGAAGAGAAAGTGCACAGCAGTAGCATGATTGAGGTGGGAGGAAAGTGAGTGTGAAGTGGCCATGGATTTCACATCAGGTAGTGTGACTGGAAATATGAAGTATTTGAAGAATGGTATCAACTCTCAGCAGATCCACAGGCTTGATGTGACACAAGCAATAGAGAAAGCTAGAGAAGGTTATGGGAGAGAGAATAGAAGAACCAGTTGAGAGGACAGAAGAGAAAGTGCACAGCAGTGATGCACTCAGGATTTAATCTTAGACGATTTGAGAATACATACTATGCATTGCATACAACCTATGACTGAGCATCTGCAGTGATCGCCAATACATGATACCCTTGATCTCTGGCCTAGCTCGGAGAAAGTATCGCCCGATCACTACTTCGTTCTCCCCTTGCTTTCACAACAGCCGTGATTCCTGAGAGCCAGAGGGTATTCCCACTGTTGTGTCGGAAATAACTTGCCCACTATCAGTCAGCCATTTGTTTCAGACCCAACATGAGAAAATAGTGACTTACGATAAAAACATGCTTATACTCTCAAGAGCAGGGGTAATGAAGTAATAAATAAATTATAATCAAAAGGTATATCAACTGAGTTAATAATATTGTTGTATAGTAGTCCAAATACTATTTTAGAATCATGCCCAATATGGGAAAATTATGTTGAACAAATCAGAGTCATATGTTATATCAACGGAGGGTCAAATCACTACGCAGATCACACTGACACAGCAGAAAACCCACATAGTCATCGGGTAACCCCTGCCGTAATAGTTCCATCAAGAGAGACATCGAGAAAAGGATATGATGCCATCGATACCTGATGAATCAGAGATAGATAAGTGAGTGACGAAGACAGTAAGAGAGGGCACTCGCAGATGAGATATAAGGAGTGGCGTGCACTTTAAAAGAGTCTCTTGTTCCTGCATTTTTCCTGTGTTCCTGTTCAAAGGTCGTGAGGGCTGAGGAAGCTTGTCCCTGGTATCCAGCAACTTTCCACGTTGCTGTGGGACCCGATGTGCACAAGATGTCCGACAGAACATCGGGAGGCCAGCAGACAGAGCCATTGGTGAATCTGCCACCAATGCAGGGATAGCGAAGGCGATACTTCGAGAAGAAAGGAAAGAGATAGACAACGGACTGATAAGGGAATCCTGCCACGTCAGAGGAAAACCCGGAATCTAAGTTAGGGAACCACTTCACTACGGAAAATAGCCGATAAGGTGCATATCTTTTACCTTATATATATATCAAGTATTGTAGAACAAGAGGAAACGAAAGGAAGGAGAACTTTAAGCACAGCCCTGCTAGAACCAGGTGATCCGTTTTTGGACTAACCGTTTGTGATGAGACCTTCCTGTCAAAGTTAAACCTTTGTGTAAGAGAGAGACTATAGTAAGACAGTTATATAAATCTGTGAAGGGCCTGTTCTTTACAGTAACCCTATAACTTGTGTAAATTTCACAGCAAAGAATTTTGATACTCTAACTAAGATAGTAATTGTTAAATTGAGTGAACATATTATGTGCATTTAGCTTACGCTGTATTGTCCAAAATTTGCCTATCCATTGAAGCATCACTTAATACTAATGCAAAGTACAGAGATAAGATTAATTAACTGATGCTCTTGGAATATAATCATATATGCCTGTGTGATAAGAAATGTGTGAGAGTGATTTTAACGCTTAGAATAATTGAGTGAGCTTATTGCAGCTGAATGAGTATTTGTGCATGAACTTGTTTTTTATGTTGTTATTTCATGATTTCTGTATATGATTTTTAGCTCAATTAAATGTATTCTTTTAAATCAAAGCTTGTGAGTTCTTGTGTTTGAGACTGAATTACCACTTAGAAAAGTTCGGACCTGTGTAAGTGGGGGGGGGGGGGATACTATATGCAAGGTAAAGGGGGAGCCACAACCGCACACCACGTGATCGCTATACTCAACCAAATTGTCGAGATATTAACTAGAGTAAACCTTAGTATCAGAAACTAGCTACTGGCTGGCACAGTTGATCTCAAAATAATTTGCCAGGGATTGATTTCTGATACATGTAAGTTAAGATATAAAACTAAAGGAAATTATAGAATAATAAAGAAAGAACGTCCAAACCCCCGATGTAACACCACCTTATGTGACCGCTAATTCATAACTAGTGTAGAAATAGAAGACACGACACAACATAAATAATAATAATAAAAAATAATTTTAATTAGTAAAAGATTTTTGGAAACTTTTCTAGTCTTTTTTTTCTTTTTCTTTTGGGGGGCCAGGACCCTTGGCCCCAGTCCCTGGGTGTGCCAGTGGTGCATAGAGTACAGAAGCAAGTAAAAGAGATGGGAGAAGGAGATAATTCAGAGAACAAGGAGGGAGGAGAGTGTTGCAGTAAAGTCAGATGCTGGTTGGCAAGGAATGAATGGATCTGTGAGAAAGTAGTAATATATGGAGACTCGGTGATTCATGGTGTGAACATTAATATGTCACTGTTTGACTAGAGGAACAATTTTTGTGTGTGTGTGTGTGAGACTATAGTGAGAATGTGGATGATATGTGATGGTTGGTAGGAATGAACTGTGTGTGTGTGTGTCAGAGAGAGAGCATAAATTGGATGGCAACACATCCAAGGTTAGCATTGTGCAGCACAGAAGTCTGCGAGGGAAGGTAGTGTGTGTGTGTGTGTGTGTGTATTGCCAAAATACAATTATACAGAATTGAGAAGAGCATCAATAGTGGATGACACGATGTAATTCATAACTAGTGTAGAAATAGAAGACACGACACAACATAAATAATAATAATAAAAAATAATTTTAATTAGTAAAAGATTTTTGGAAACTTTTCTAGTCTTTTTTTTCTTTTTCTTTTGGGGGGCCAGGACCCTTGGCCCCAGTCCCTGGGTGTGCCAGTGGTGCATAGAGTACAGAAGCAAGTAAAAGAGATGGGAGAAGGAGATAATTCAGAGAACAAGGAGGGAGGAGAGTGTTGCAGTAAAGTCAGATGCTGGTTGGCAAGGAATGAATGGATCTGTGAGAAAGTAGTAATATATGGAGACTCGGTGATTCATGGTGTGAACATTAATATGTCACTGTTTGACTAGAGGAACAATTTTTGTGTGTGTGTGTGTGAGACTATAGTGAGAATGTGGATGATATGTGATGGTTGGTAGGAATGAACTGTGTGTGTGTGTGTCAGAGAGAGAGCATAAATTGGATGGCAACACATCCAAGGTTAGCATTGTGCAGCACAGAAGTCTGCGAGGGAAGGTAGTGTGTGTGTGTGTGTGTATTGCCAAAATACAATTATACAGAATTGAGAAGAGCATCAATAATGGATGACACGATGCCAGAAGTGTTGAAAGAGGTCTGGAATATGTGGATGTTTGTAGTGCATTTGAGATCAGATGTATATGAGAGGGACTGAATTTGAACTGAAAGGATATAGGCATTTTAGAGAGATTCTTTTCTCTTTGCAGATGAGTGTTAGGGAAACCAGATTTAAGGTGAATGGTAGCAAGAGGTTGCCTCTTTTGGGAAAAGTCTCTTGAAAAATGGGGAAATGTATTGATGGAAATAGCATAGTTTATTAGATGATGAGCTATAATTACAGGAGCAACATGAATTTGTAGTTTCAGAAAATTTCTGGGAGAGTGTATGGTATACAGCAGTGTCTGATGAAGTCTGAGGGAAACCATATGTATAGAATTATACATATGGTAAAGAAATAGTGCAGTATCAGAAGAGATTGACAAGTCAGGCAAAAAATTATTATTATTACCCATCTGGGAGGTACTTTTTTCACACACACAACTCATCATATCATGTTTTAAACACATTCAAACTCTTTGCAGACACCACATTCTCAGGCAAGGCATTCCAATCATTCACAACTCTGCACAAAAAAAAACCTGCCTCTCACTCCCCTACTCACACCCTCTATACAGTTTCCAGGGATGATCTCTGGTTCTCCACTGATCTCCCACTATTCTCTGTAAAACTTCTTCAGCATTGATCCTATAAAATCCCCTTACCAACTTGTAGGTCTCTATCATATCTCCCCTCTTCCTCCTGTCCACCAGAGTCTACAAATTACATCTTCTCAATCTTTCTTCATACTCAACATTCCAGAGGTCAGAAACTATCTTAGACAGTCTCTTTTGGACCCTCTCCAACATCTCGTCATCCTTCTGAAAACATGGTGACCAAATCTGAGCACAATAGTTCATGTGTGGATTAATCAAAGCTTTATACAACGGAACAAGAATCTCCCTACTTCTACATGTCAGTGTCCTCTGCATCATTCCCAGAAGCCTTTGTGTTGTCTTCACAATTTTGGCAGTGTCCTCCATAAATTTCAGATCCTTATCCACTATCACCCAAAGTTCTCTTATTTCCTCTACCTACAACAATATATTCTCACCAAGCAGAAATTCTGCTTCCTATCTTTGTTTTCCAAATTTCAAAACCTTACATTTTGCAACATTGAACTCCCATCCCCATTTCCGTGCCCAATCAGTCAATTTATTCAAGTCTTCCTGTAAGGCCACAACATCTTCACTACACTTCATGGTTCATCCCAACTTTGCATCATCTGCAAACAACTGAATATCTCCATCCAAATCTTCACCAATATACAATCAATATACAAGTGAAACAGCAATGGACCTAAAACAGACCCCTAAGGCGCTCCACTAGTGACTTTCCTTTTCCTGGATATCGCACCCCCATACACAACTTGTTGATACCTATCAGATAGCCAGTCTCCAATCCAATGCACTAATCTAATATCCAACCCCATCTGCTCTAGTTTGACTATCAACTTATCATGAGGTACTCTATCAAAAGCCTTTGCGAAATCCAAGTATATTACTGTGTATCCTTTTCCTCTGTCCAAGGAAGCAGTCACTTTATTGTAATAAGTAGATTACTAAAACATGACCTCCCTTTAGTAAATCCATGCTGTCCATCAAAGATAATACCATTGTTATCAACCCAACTCTGGATCCTAGTTCTCACAAGCTTCTCCAATAACTTAACAACATCTGACACACAGATAGGCCTATAGTTTGATGCTTGAGTTCGATCACCTCCTTTATGAAGTGGCACAATCTTGCCCTCCTTCCACTCCTTAGGAACTTGACCGAGTGTAAGACTCATATTAAAAAAATATGTCAAGGCAGATGTCAACTCCCTGGCACATTCTTTCAGAATATGTGGTGATATATTATCAAGTCCCACAGCCTTATTAATATCTAGTTAACTCAACTCCCCATACACCTCTTGCCCACCTACAGTCAGTCTCTCCTCATCATCAACTGCTCTCAATCTCTCCATGAAGTCACATTCACAAGATTGAAAGATCTTTATGAACTGCTCATTAAGTATCTCCACCACACATTCTGCATCAGCTGTCTTTATACCATTTTCTCCAATCAATGTCATCCTTATATAATTATTTTTTCTTTTGCTGGCTACATATCAAAACAACTCCTTAGGATTCTTTTTGGCTTCATTAGTCAACTGCTGTTCATAACTCTCTTTAGCTACCCTCACCAACCCAGTCACCCTCCTTGCTTGGTCTTTGTAGACCTCATGTAATTGGTTATTTCCACTTCTCTTATGCTGCCTCCACAATGCCCTATTTCTCTGTATTTAGACATTGCATCTACTAAACAGTTTTTGAAAATCCCCCAAGCTGCATTGATCTCTTTTCCAGCTAACTCCTCATTCCACGCTACACCTGTAAGCTGTCTCCTGAGCTCTTCATAATCACCCCCTTATAGTTCCGCATATACCGTTTTCTGACAGAGGTCCTCGCACTGCTGACAACCACCCAGGCAATCGCCTCATGGTCACTCTCACCAATTGATGGATGATTTGACACCTCATTTACAATTACATCCTCTGATGACCAAATCCAAGTCCCTCAATCCTCGTGTGCTCTCTGTTACATACTGTCTGAGGTAGTTATACCTCAAAAACTCAAGAAACTCATTTTCTTTACTTCCAGTTGCTATCTCATCATTCCAGTCAATATGCCATAATTTTCATGTGAATTCTGCTATATGGCAAGCAATAAGAATAATTATGAAAGGTTAACACTGATAGATAGTTTTGGTAACATAATAAGCATTGCAAGTGATGCGCAGAACAATTATTTAATAAACATTTCATCAGTATGTATAACTGACCTTCAATCTATTAAATAAATTCCAAAGACATGCTACAATCTTTGTCAATCTTCTACCATTTCTTCATCTGTATAGAATCCAGGTGACAAGATTTGTGCACATTAGTCTAACTTAACCTTATTAAAACCTTACAGAGAAACTGTCCTGTTCCTGCTTCTGATGTGCTGTTTTGGCTACCTTGGCAATATGCCTCTGTTTGAGTCATCCTATGGAATCACTACATCAATATGTCAACTCCATTAATTATAACTCTTTCCAGCGTTTAATTTTAAATTATGCTTTTTAATTATCAAAAGAAAGCCATTCAGCTTCATTTTGGCAAAATAAATTATACAGAAAATAATGAAATAATATTGAATTTTAAATGTGCATTATTTCTATATAATTTACTTCACTGAAATGAAG
Organism: Typopeltis vanoorti; assembly: GCF_054136105.1. Lineage (NCBI taxonomy): Eukaryota > Metazoa > Arthropoda > Arachnida > Uropygi > Thelyphonidae > Typopeltis > Typopeltis vanoorti. The sequence goes on from NC_143550.1 coordinate 12,431,518, forward strand.
CCATACGACTCTTTATTTTGATAATTACTATTATGTGCTGACTGAGTTCATTAACAACTCCAACTCAGACATTGGATTTCTTAAGTATGAGAGGGTATTTTTGCTCTCCTTAGCTTTCTGTCTGGCTGCCAAAAATAATGGTATGCCTGTGCACTTTAGTGGCATGTCTGCCACCTCATCAAGTGAAGGCTTGCACAGTTTTGTACTGCCTCTGATTGTTGTGTGCTGAAGTTCAGCTTGGTCGCCAAATGGAATTTGACAGATTCTAGACAGTGACCCTTTTAGGAGCACTTATGAGTTTGCAGATACTGGACAGCAGCCTTTTAAATGTCACTTTTACAAGTTTTTGGAACTTGAGTTTTTTGAACATTGTACCTGCCAGGTCTCTTAAGAGAACCAACCAGTTTGAAAGAGCTGTCAGGCCAGTGAAACCTTTATCAAATACACTAGTAAATGGCATATATTGATGCTTGGGCAGAGCTCATGTGTTAAGTAGTAGTGCAAGCTAAGACATCTCTAATGCCAAGAATTGTATTCTCATAAGCTCTCTGTTCAAAATTTTGAAACTTTCAAATTTTCTTCATACATCTGACTTTGAAATAATGTTGGATCTTAAATATCCACTATTTGTTTATACTTGTGAAGAATTATATTCTGATTTAATTCTTTATCTAAGGGTAAGTAAAACAGTTTGCACGTGAGCGATCTTCACAACAGGGTAGTGTGTGTGTTGTGTAGAGAGGCTGATGACTTCACACCCATTGCCTTGGTATCCCATTAAGCACACTGTTCAGAAGTGTGTAATGCTGTGCATTAAAAGAAAGTTAATGCCTAGACTTTAGCAATTGATGTAATGTCACACCCTCTATATAGGGTGGCTCATAAGTCATGAAGGAGTTTAAACATTGAATAACTTTTTTTTATTTATTATTGGTATTCTTTTTGTTATAATGAAATTCATAATTATTATTATTATTATTAAACAAGACCTCATGGAGTCAAAGACTCATCTGGGAGGTCCTTTTATCACACACACCTCTCATCATACCGTGTCTTAAACACACTCAAACTCCTTGCAGACACCACACTCTCAGGCAAGGCATTCCAATCATTCACAACTCTGCACGAAAAAAACCTGTCTCTCACTCCCCTATTCACACTCTCTTTATACAGTTTCCAGGGATGACCTCTGGTTCTCCCCTGATCTCCCACTATTCTCTGTAGAACTTCTACACCATTGATCTTATAACGACCCCTTACCAACTTGTAGGTCTCTATCATATCCCCCCCTCTTCCTTCTTTCCACCAGACTCTGCAAAATACATCTTCTCAATCTTTCCTCATACTCAACATTCCGGAGGTCAGAAACTACCTTAGTCAGTCGCCTTTGGACCCTTTCCAACGTCTCTTCATCCTTCTGAAAATCCGGTGACTAAATCTGGGCACAATAGTCAATGTGTGGCCTAATCAAAAGCCTTATACAATGGAACAAGAATCTCCCTACTTCTACACATCAGTGTCCTCCGCATCATTCCCAGAAGCCTTAATGTTGTCTTCACAATTTTGGCGATGTGTCCCCTAAATTTTAGATCCTTACCCACTATCACCCCCAGATCTCTTATTTCCTCTACCTCCAACAAAATATTCTCACTAAGCATAAATTCTACATCCTATCTTTGTTTTCCAAATTTTAAAACCTTACATTTTGCAATATTGAACTCACATCCCCATTTGCTTGCCCAATCAGTCAATTTATTCAAGTTTTCCTGTAAGGCCACAACATCTTCACTACGCTTCATGGTTCATCATAACTTCGCATCATGTGCAAACAACTGAATATCTCCATCCAAATCTTCACCAATATACAATCAATATACAAGTTAAACAGCAATGGACCTAAAACAGACCCCTGAGGCACTCCACTAGTGACTTTCCTTTTCCTGGGTATCGCACCCCCATACACAACTTGTTGATACCTATCAGATACCCAGTCTCCAATCCAATGCACTAATCTAATATCCAACCTCATCTGCTCTAGTTTGACTGTCAACTTATCATGAAGTACTCTATGAAAAGCTTTTGCAAAATCCAAGTATATTACTGTGTATCCTTCTCCTGTGTCCAAGGAAGTAGTCACTTTATTGTAATTAAGTAGATTACTAAAACATGACCTCCCTTTAGCAAATCCATGCTGTCCATCAAAGATTATACCATTGTTGTCAACCCATCAAAGGTACTATATAATTATTACCTTTGATCGCCCTATATAAATATTCCAGTTGTGAAGATACTTCATTCACAAGCTTCATTTGCTGACAATTGGACAAGGAAGTCCAATTGTCAGCAAATTGGAATATAATTTCTTGAGAAGTTTAATTTACTTTCTCACCAAGTGAAAATCCTTTCTACATTTATCTCTAATTCAGAGCATTTTAATCTGATGGATTGCTACTTGTATAAGATGAAATGTGATTTCTGCATTAATTCAATCTTGCCAGCCTGGTTGGCCAAGTGGTTAGCATATCCCCTTTCCAGCCAAAAGGCTGCTTGTTCGAATTCCACTGTAGGCATGGATATTGTGATTTTCTGTGAAAATACTAGTGGTAGTGGGCAGTATATGGCATTGGTGTAGATTATTATTATTCAGGCCTCCATGCAGTCAAAAGACTCATTGTGGGAGGTCCTTCCTAGAAAACGCAGTCTATCATATCACTCCTTGAACTCATCGACCATTCTCGCTCTCACCACTCTATCAGGCAATGCATTCCATGGTTCAACCACCGTCCATGCCTAAACCACTCCTAACCCTTTTGCTCACAGCTTCGTTTAATAACTTCCAGGAATGGCCCCTTGTGATCACTCCTTCCCACTGTTCAACCAAGCAAAAAACTCCCCGGCATCAACCTTGTAACCACCTCTCAACACTTTAAAAGTCTCAATCAAACCACCTCTCCTTCTATCTACCAAACTCTGCAGTCCACATTCCCTCAGCTGATCCTCATAACTAACATTGTACAGAGGCAGATAATTATCTTTGTTATCTACCTTTGTACCCTTTCCACAGTTAATTTATTCCCATCAAATCTGAGACCAAATTTGAGAACAGTAGTCTCAGTGTGGTCTGATCATGGTCTTATACAACGAAATGATAACTATTTTATCTCTGCAAGTTGGCGTCCTTCTCAGTATTGCAGTGCAGCAAAGCTCTGTGTTACCTTCACCACCTTTGCAATATGTCTCCTGAATTTCAGGTTTCTATCAATCATCAACCTCAGATCTTTCCCTACTTCCTCCAGTACAACTCCTCCAATAGAGTATGAAGTCTCCCATCGATATGTCCCTACATATCAATGGGATTCAAGACCGTACATTTTGCTGCATTCCCATTCATTTGCCATCTGTACTAGTTTATTCAAATCCTCTTGCAGGGCTACCACATTTGCACTATTACTAATAACCCTTCCCAGCTACACATGATCAGAAAACAACTGAATATCCCCCTGTAATCCACTGACAATGTCATTGATATAAAGGTTAAATGATATAGGTCCCACTACTGATCCCTTTGGGACCCCACTTGTAACCTTCTGCCACCTTGCAACTGCCCCACCACACACAATTCTCTGATAACCATCGGACAGCCAATCCTGAATCCAGTTGACCAACCTGACATCCAAATCCATGTGCTGCAACTTAAATATCAGCTTATCATGTGGAACCCTGTCAAATGCCTTTGCTAAATCCAAGAAAATGGCAGTATATGCCTTTCCCTCATCTATTGCTCTTGTAACTTTATTATAAAAGGCTAACATATTACTAAAAGAAGAGCAATCCTTAACAAATCCATGTTGACTCTCACAGATAACATTACTCTTATCTGCTCAATGCTGTATACGGTCCCTCACTGATTTCTCCAAGATCTTACAACTACTGATGACACACAAACTGTCTATAATTACACTTCCAGTCTGCTACCACCCTTATGCAATGGCACTATCTTACCTTCCTTCCAATCCCTGGGCACCTTTCCCGTAGCTAGACTTTCATTGAAAAACCATGTCAAAGGAGTTGTCAGTTCTTTAGCACATTTCTCTCAAAACTCGTGGTGAAATACCATCCAATCCCACAGCTTTACTGACATCTAGAGTACTCAGTATTTGGAACATGCTCTCCTCCTGCACCTCTAAACCTTGAACCTGCCCTATCCCTCTAGACTAAAATTTACTCCTCCAGGATGATATACTCCGATAAAGTGTTCATTAACAATTCCACTATGTCCTCTGCATCAGTCACTCTGTTTCCATTTTTATCCCACAATGTCATTTTTCCACAATCATTTCTCCTCCTACTGGCCACATAGCTGCTAAAAAATTCCCGAGGATTTTCTTTGGATCTTAGGGCCAATGTCTTCTCATATTCCAGTTTCGCCTTCCTTACGTACTAGTCACTTTACTTGCCTGTGTCTTATATTCTTCATGCATCTGCTCTTCACCTGTCTTCTCCTTAAATCTCTTCCATAGCCTCTCTTTCACATGCAGTTCCTGTTTCATATTATTTGTCATCCATCCACTCTACACAAATTGTGTGTTCTTCACTTATGGAATGCAGCTTACTATTGCAACTAACAAATATTCCTTCACAATTTCCCAAGCACTAATAATATCCCGACCTTCCAATTCCTCCTTCCATGAAACTTCCACAAGTTGATGTCTAAGACTGTTATAATCACCTGCCTTATAATTCTACATGCGTTCCAATCTCTTTGATACTCCTGATGTCTATTCATCTTCCAAGTCAAAACTACATGGTCACTCTCTCCATCTGTTGGGAGAGATGTCATCTCAGTTATTATCACCTCTTCTGATGCTACGACCAAATCCAAAACTCTTGAACCTCTTGTTCCCTCTATTTTGCCTAAGAAATTTGTCCCTCATGAATTCTAGAAAGGGCCGCTTAAGGGTCAAAGCCGTATAACTGAGATGAAACCTCCCCATAGCCTTTAAAGGAATGCGAAGAACTGATCAGCGTTCTGACCTAATGTCCAATCCTCATCTTCTCTTAGTGCACCCTGTTAGGTATCTACTTGGATACTGAACAAATGAGGATGGGCTGCCAATTTGGGATTCAGCCAAACAAATTGTATTCTTATTGGCTTAAACACAAATACAAAATGATGGTACAACATGAGAGAATTTCATTCCAGATGGAGCATACCCAGTTAAGCATGGCCTCCCCAAGGTTTTCAGGCAACCTGGGCAAACAGCGAAGAGTCAACTTCTGGAGCAAATCTGAAAATGCACCCCAACTCAACATCACCAGAGTTAAAGATCAGTACTATTAACATAAGAAACCAGAATGGCAAAGAAATGGAGCTAGTGAGGAATTAGACAAGTACCAGATTGATATAATAGGGGACTGAAACAAAAAAGACAAAAATTGGTGAAATCTTTCTGAGCAATAAATACAAAATGTTATATTTATATTGCCTGAATATATATATATATATATATATATATATATATATATATATTCAGGCAATGACAATCAAGAAAAAGGAGTAGCCATAGTATTCAACACAAAATACAAGGCTAATCTTTTTGAATGGCAGGCAGTCTCAAGTAGAGTGATGTGGGCAAATATGAGAATGTGGAACTGGACAATGACACTTATTTCTGCTCATGTTCTCACAGAGGGTTCTACTAAGGTAGAAGTGGAGGAATGTTTTGAGGATTTAGAGAAAGCAACTGACACAATGAAAAAGGAAAAGTTGGTCCTTGTTGGGGATCTAAATAGCAGAACTGGAAATAATTGTCAGACATGCAAAAGTATTTTGGGAAAATTTGGAAAAAAGATGAAAGCTAGTAATGGCAAATACCTGTTGGATTTCTGCTCAAGACATGGACCATACTAACACTATGTACCAACATAAAAATGTGCTCTAATTCACATGGAGAGAAGAGGCAAGGAATAAGAAAAGTCTCTTTGACCATGTTATTGTCCATAGTGATGTTTTCTACCGGTTGCAGGACACCAGAGTGTACAGATTAGAAGTTATCACCATTTAGTCTTGAGCAGGATAAAATTGAATTTCATATGGTAAAGAAGAACATGTAAGAAAGTTTTAAAGCGAATGAAAGTTGAACAACTCTCAGATGTAAACTGTAGACTAAAATACACAGATTATTGAAGAAAAAATGAAAGAGCTTGTGAACAGGAACCAAACTTTGGAGATTCAGTGGAAAGCCTTGAAGAAAACCCTGATTGATTCAGCCAAAAAAGCATGTGGTGAGGTTATCTTCAAGGATAGAAAAATCAGAACTCCATGGTGCACACAGGAAGTTAAGAGGCAGTGAAGGAAAAGAAGAAAGCATATCAAATATATCTGGCAAATAAGTCAGGTTGTGCTCTTAGAGAATACTGAGACAAATGTAAGAAATCTAAACACTGTGTAAAACTAGCTAAACATTCTTTCTAAAGTCGTGGGAAGACTTTATAAAGAGCATAAATTATGATTATTTTTATATATATACAGGGTGTTCGGGATAAATTTGACAGTTTCGTAAGGAAAAAGAAAATCTTCTTTGTATCTATTAAATTTAATGAATTGACAAAAAAACATTACAGGCAGAGTTAATTACAATACTATCAACAAGATTTACTCAAAATAACCACCATTAGCATCGATCACAGCTTCAATTCTGCTTCGGAACCTCGAACAAGCTGATGCTACAGTCTCCCTGGGAAGGGCCGCAAAAACTGTTTTAATTTTATCCATTAACTGGGCTTTTGTATTACTGGAAGTGCGATTGGTGTCTTTTTCAACTGCGCCCCATACAAAATAATCCATGGGGTTAAGGTCTGGGGAGTTTGGAGGCCAAACATTTGGACTGGTGAAGTCGTAGAAATTTTCAGACAACCATTTTTGACTTTTCCCAGAGGTGTGGCAAGGGGCCGAATCCTGCTGCCATACATACGGCCTACCATTGGCTACCCTTGTTATCCAGGGCTTGACTACAGTTAGCAACTCCACGAACAAAGCCCGAATTCCAATGCCAGGGTTCTTCAACACCTGTTCCTGCAGATTTGCGAGGAATTCTGCTGTACGAACGCAATCAGATCGTCTGCTAGGGATCTTTCTTCTTGCTACATCCTCGTAGTCACCATTGCAAGTCTCTAGTTCATGCCTGATTGTTTTTACTGTATTCAGGGAGCATTGGGCAGCAGTCGTAATATCCTTATTTTGATGGCGGGCACGAATCATCATGATACAAGTTATTCTCTTCCATGATTCAGGTGGGTTCCAGCTATCCATCCTTTCTGACATCTTGTATATGAATGAAGAAGGGTCCAAACTTTTAAATGAAGAGAAGTGTGTGTTAATACATGTAACTTACGGAAAAATATAATTAATTATAAATATGTCAAATTTATCCCGAACACCCTGTATTATAACATAGAAAATAAATATCAAAAAGGTGGCAAGATATTCTGGAGGTTGTTGAAGAAGCTCAGAAATGGAGAAAAGAGTGTTGTAAAAGGAATTAGAGATGATAAAGGTGACATGAAAACAGGAGAAAAAAAGATATCCTTGAAGTATGAAGTAATTACTTCGAAAAATTGCTAAATAAAACAAGCAGTGATAGTAAAATGGTAAGAAACAGTCAACAGGCATACAGTCAGGAATACATATCCATACTTGAAGTAGAAAAAGCCATCAATGACTTGAAATGTGGAAAGGCAGCAGGAGTAGATGATACTCAACCAGAAATGCTAAAGTATGGAGGAAAAAAGTCATACATTGGCTGCACTGCATAGTTCAGAAGGCCTGGACAGAGGGACGAATTCCAGATGGTTGGAGTAGAGCTCTCATAGTACCCATATATAAAAATGAAAATCAAACTGAATATGAGAATTACAGAGGTATATCTACTGAGTGTTCCTGGTAAGATTTATGCAAGCATACTTGAGAAATGGTTGAGAAGAATTGTGGAAGAAAATCTTGGTGAAGGACAAGCTGGATTCAGGCCAAATAGAGGCAGTCTGGATCAGATCTTCACTTTATGACAAATAGTTGAGAAATCATGGGAATATAACAAAGATCTGTATTTAAGTTTTGTAGATTTGGAAAAGGCATATGACAAGGTGCCAAGAGAGAAACTATTCAAAACGGTGTCAATGGGGCATTATAATAGGGAAGAATTGGAAGGCCGGGATATCAGTAATGCGTGGGAAATTGTGAAAGAATATTTGTTATCAGCAATGGTAAGTTGTATACCACGAGTGAAGAAGAGGACGCAATTTGGAGTGAAGTGGATGACAAACAATATTAAACAGGAATTGCATGCGAAAAAGAGGCTATGGAAGAGATATAAGGAGACAGGTGAAGAGATGCATGAGGAATATAAGACATAAGCCAGAAGAGTGACTAGTGTGGTAAGGAAAGCGAAACTGGAACATGAGAGGAGATTGGCCCTAAGATCCAAAGTAAATTCTAGGGAATTTTTTAGCTATGTGGCCAGTAGGAGGAGAAATGACTGTGGAAGAATGATATTGCGGGATAAAAATCGGAATAGAGTGACTGATGCAGAGGACATAGTGGAATTGTTCAATGAACACTTTATTGGAGTATTTCATCATAGTGGAGTCAGTTTTAATGCTAGAGGGATAGGACTGGTTCGATGTCTGGAGGTACAGGAGGAGAGTGTGTTTCAGATACTGAGTACTCTGGATGTCAGTAAAGCTGTGGGACTGGATGGTATTTCATGAGTTTTGAGAGAATGTGCTAGGGAATTGACAGTGCCTTTAACGTGGCTTTTCAATGAAAGTCTGGCTTTGGCAAAGGTGCCCAGGGAATGGAAGGAAGGTAAGATAGTGCCATTGCATAAGGGTGGTAACAGACTGGAAGTGACTAATTATAGGCCAGTCTGTGTGTCATCAGTAGTTAAGATCTTGGAGAAAGTAGTGATGGACCGTATACATCATTGGGCAGATGAGGGTAATGTTATCTGTGAGAATCAACATGGATTTGTGAAAGGACGCTCTTGTTTTAGCAATATGCTAACCTTTTATAATAAAGTTACAAGAACATTAGATGAGGGAAAGGCATATACTGCAATTTTCTTAGACTTAGCAAAGGCATTTGACAGGGTGTCACATGATAAGCTGATATTTAAGTTGCAGCAGATGGGTCTGGATGTCAGATTGGTCAACTGGATTCAGGATTGGCTGTCTGATAGGTATCAGAGAGTTGTGTATGGTGGAGCAGTTTCAAGGAGGCAGAGGGTTACAAGTGGGGTCCCACAGGGCTCAGTACTAGGACTTATATTGTTTAACCTTTATATCAATGACATAGCCAGTGGATTGCAGGGGGATATTCAGTTGTTTGCGGATGATGCGAAGCTGGGAAGGATTATTAGTAATAGTGCAGATGTGGTATCCCTGCAAGAGGATTTAAATAAGCTAGATAGATGGGCAAATGAATGGGGGTCTCAGTTTAATGCAGCAAAATATAAGGTCTTGAGGTTTGGGAAACATCGATGGGATGCTGCATACTCTATGGGAGGAGTTATACTGGAGGAAGTAGGGGAGACAAGAGATCTGGGGTTGATGATTGATAGAAACCTGAAGTTTAGGGGACATATTGCAAAGGTAGTGAAGGTAACACAGAGGATTGCTGCTATTATGGGAAGGACACTGACCTGCAGAGATAAGAGGGTTATCATTCTGTTGTATAAGTCTCTGATCAGACCACACTTGGACTATTGTTCTCAGATTTGGTCCCCAGGATTTGAAGGGGATAAATTAATTGTGGAAAGGATACAAAGACGGTTGACAAAGATGGTTTTAGGACTGTACAAGGATAGTTATGAGGATCGGCTGAGAGAATGTGGACTGCAGAGTTTGGTGGATAGAAGGAGAGGTGATATGATTGAGACTTTTAAACTGTTGAGAGGTGGTTACAGGGTTGACATTGGGGAGTTCTTTCGCTTGGTTGAACAGCGGGAAGGAGTGATGACAAGAGGCCATCCCTGGAAGTTACGAAAGGAAACTGTGAGCAAGAGGGTATGGAGTGGTTTCTTTGTGTGTAGGGTAGTTGAGCGGTGGAATGCATTGCTTGATGGAGTGGTGGGAGCGAGAACGGTCAGTGTGTTTAAAGAGTGGTATGATAGACTTTGTGTTTCTCAGGGGGGGACCTCCCCCTCGATGAGTCTTGACAGACTTTGTCTTACGAAGGACCTCCCTCGATGAGTCTTTTGACTCCTTTGAGGCCTGAATAATAATAATAATAATAAATAATATATCAAGAAATACTTAGTCTTTATTTGAGTTGTAAGTCAGCAGTTAGAATTGGAGGAAGTACAGGAAGATGGTTTAATGTTAAATCTGGTGTCTGACAAGGATGTACATTATCTACTCTGTTATTCATTATCTATATGGATCACATTATGAAGGAAAGTGATATTAATCCTGATATCAAAATTGGAGATGTTAATATCAGCTCTTTGCTTTATGCAGATGATGTTATACTTCTAAATAAATCTGCTACAAGTCTGCAAGATTCCCTGACTAAATTGAATAACTGTTGTAATAGATATGGTATGAAGATTAGCAATATGAAGACGATGAAAATAGGCAGAATCATTGAAAATATCAACTGCATTGTGAATGGAGAACCTATAGAACAAGTAAAACATTTCAGCTACTTAGGCATGATTTTTAGTGAAGATGGTAAATTAAATATGGAAATAGACAAGAGAGTCAACAAAACTGTTATGGTAGGAACTCAATAGAATAAATTCTTATGGAATAAGAAAAAAATTAGTCGGAACACTAAATTATCTGTATACAAGACAATGTTCAAACCAGTTTTAACTAATGGATCTGAGAGCTGGGTCAGAAGTAAAATACTTGACCAAAGACTGCAGATATGAGAGTCTTTAGAAAGATTAGCGGCATGAACAGATGGCATCAATGGCAATATCATATCAAAAACGAGGATATTAGGAAAGAACTTGAAATTGTCAGCATCCAGAAATGCGTTAGCAGACATAATCTCAGGTGGTATGGTCATTTAAACAGAATGTCGAGGAAAGATTAGCATAACAGTTGTTCTCTGCCAGGTTGGCAGGAAAACGATCTATAGGAAGACCAAGATATATGTGGATTGATATGGTAAAAAGTCCCTTGGACAATACAAATGTAAGATCTGATAATGTAGTCTTGACAAGTAACAGACTGATTTGGAGGAAAATTGTAGATAGGAAGTCAGTAATGATTTAAATTTTTCATGTAGTACTATCGTATCCAGTACATCCCTTGAAGGTACATGGCAGGAATTTGATGATGATAATGAATTCAACTCCATTCCCTTATTGATACATGCATCTTCCTCTACCCAATTTATACTGCTGTAGTTAAAATGAAGGCAAACACACCTCACGCATCCTGTCTTGCACACCACAAATCATTAAGTCCCCATACATCACACCGCTTACCACCCTGTTCCTCGATTGCTCACCTGCATCCCTCACTCTCTTTCCTAACACTTTCTGTCTGTGTTCCCACTCCTTACCTGCCTTCCTGACATCACTCTTTCCCTGGTTCGAACACTCCCTAGCTTTCTTCTCATTTCCTCTCTCCTAGTCTGTTCTCACTCTCTTTCTCTCTCTCCCTGCAAGTCAGTCACTCTTGTTTGCCATTCATCCTCCCAATTGAGACCATCTCCAAAAACTTCACAATCATTCAACGTTTCCACACTCCCCACTTCCGTTTTTTCATTCATGTTTCTGTTGCTATTCCCGCCCTCTATCATACCACTCATCTCTCTCTATGGGAGAATCTCCTACCTCTGACTCAAAGAGGGCGGTTACAGTCATCTCTAACTCACCAAGTTCCTCCCATTGCCTGCATTTTGCGCATAGACGTATTTCCCCTTCTCTCACCATATACAACCGCTGGGATGCATAGATTCCACAAGTCTCACATGCCACAATATCCCTTATTATGTCACGCAAAATGGAGTCCTTAAGTGTGGGAGGACTTGGTAATACGCCATTTGCAAATTATCTGCCGCTGCCACCATTATTCAAAATAGTGTTGAGGAACTATTACAACTAAATGCTAAGTAAGTATAAAACATATTTAAATCTACTAGATATCTAAGTAATGAAAACTTATGTTATTTTCTTCTCTTCCACCACTATGCATCCGATTCCGACCCCACCTTCTCTTGAACCAAAAATAAAAATCAGTGACTTTATTATTTACTTCCTTTCTCCATTTTGTAAGTGTTTTTATTTTAGAAACTACTAAGTAATGATCTTATTGCCCAGTTTTGTGGCATGGTAGTTATGTAACTAGAGCTATAAACATATTTGGAGATATGAACATTATCAAAAATGAGGGGAAGCAAAGTGAGATCTGTCTTGTGTGAAATAAGCAAAAGAAATAAGAGAAGTACTCTAATATGAGTACTGTTGGAAATAGACAAAAGCCCATATGATTATCATTCACAATTAACAGACTATCATGTGTGGAGCCTCCATAGCTCAGTTGGTGTATGCAACTTCCTTTGGTCAGAAAGATATGTGTTCAATTCCTCTCCATGAAATGAGGACTTTTTATCTGGTCTCTTTCAACTAAAGGTGAGTTAGCTGGTTTCATACAGAAGTAGTGTTTTTCGTCCCTCAGAACGGGATCTACACACAGATCTACAGCCATGAATACTTCCAACAATGTGGAAGAGACAGTGTCTTCACCACATTATCCTTATGCTCATAGTCAATCACAAGTCACATCATGGTAATTGACCTCCAGGACAGAGACAACACACGATGATATGTGGAGAATCTAATTGTTTTCAGTCACTGCTGAGAACATTGCACATTTCACAGAAGAAATTCACAGAAATTACAAATGACAAAACAAAAGAACAGGCATATTTATCAATGGATAAAGTGGCAGTCAACATCACTTTCTGGCTGAGAACAATGTATTGTCTTCTATAAATACCAAAGGCTTACCTAATGCAATCATAAGAAAAGGATGAATAGATTCCAAGAGATGCTGAAGTAACTGTATATATTAGATCAGCGGCTATTTTGATTAATTCCCAAATCCTGCTAAAAATATCTACAGCAGTATTTGAAGATTCTGATGGTCATTGTAATTTTCTTGTTAAAAATACAGAACACTTCATAAACAAAATTAAGATCATCCTACTTAACAAAGATTTTAGTCAATTTTCCCATAACTGCTATGTTTTTTTTTTTTTTTTTAAATGTCCTATTCACTGGCACAATCCTCTTCCTACGAAACAAGTTCCGTCAGATATCACTACCCTCTATCCCCACATATTTAGCTTAGGTTATTTGATTTGGCAAATATCAAATAACCTTGTTTATTTGATTATTTGATTTGGCAATTAGATGAGGGAAAGGCATATACTGCAATTTTGTTAGATTTAGCGAAGGCATTTGACAGGGTGCCACATGATAAGCTGATATTTAAGTTGCAGCACATGGGTCTGGATGTCAGATTGGTCACCTGGATTCAGGATTGGCTGTCTGATAGGTATCAGAGAATTGTGTATGGTGGAGCAGTTTCCAGGAGGCAGAGGGTTACAAGTGGGGTCCCACAGGGCTCAGTAATAGGACCTATATTGTTTAACCTTTATATCAATGACATAGCCAGTGGATTGCAGGGGGATATTCAGTTGTTTGCAGATGATGCGAAGCTGAGAAGGATTATTAGTAATAGTGCAGATGTGGTATCCCTGCAAGAGGATTTAAATAAGCTAGATAGATGGGCAAATGAATGGGGGTCTCAGTATAATGCAGCAAAATGTAAGGTCTTGAGGTTTGGGAAACATCGATGGGATGCTGCATACACTATGGGAGGAGTTATACTGGGGGAAGTAGGGGAGACGAGAGATCTGGGGTTGATTGATAGAAACCTGAAGTTTAGGGGACATATTGCAAAGGTGGTGCAGGTAACACAGAGGATTGCTGCTATTATGAGAAAGACACTGACCTGCAGAGATATGAGGGTTATCATTCCGTTGTATAAATCTCTGATCAGACCACACTTGGACTATTGTTCTCAGATTTGGTCCCCAGGATTTGAAGGGGATAAATTAACTGTGGAAAGGATACAAAGACAGATGACAAAGATGGTTTCAGGACTGTACAAGGATAGTTATGAGGATCGGCTGAGAGAATATGGACTGCAGAGTTTGGTGGATAGAAGAAGGAGAGGTGATATGATTGAGACTTTTAAACTGTTGAGAGGTGGTTACAGGGTTGACACTGGGGAGTTCTTTCGCTTGGTTGAACAGCGGGAAGGAGTGATGACAAGAGGCCATCCCTGGAAGTTACGAAAGGAAACTGTGAGCAAGAGGGTAAGGAGTGGTTTCTTTGTGTGGAGGGTGGTTGAGCCGTAGAATGCATTGCCTATCATACCACTCTTTAAACTCACTGACCGTTCTCACTCCCACCACTCCATCAGGCAATACCTTCCACCGCTCAACTACCCTCCACACAAAGAAACCACTCCTTACCCTCTTGCTCGCAGTTTCCTTTCGTAACTTCCAGGGATGGCCTCTTGTCATCACTCCTTCCCTCTGTTCAACCAAGCGAAAGAACTCCCCAGTGTCAACCCTGTAACCACCTCTCAACAGTTTAAAAGTCTCAATCATATCACTTCTCCTCCTCCTATCCACCAAACTCTGCAGTCCACATTCTCTCAGCCGATCCTCATAACTATCCTTGTACAGTCCTGAAACCATCTTTGTCATCTGTCTTTGTATCCTTTCCACAGTTAATTTATCCCCTTCAAATCCTGGGGACCAAATCTGAGAACAATAGTCCAAGTGTGGTCTGATCAGAGACTTATACAACAGAATGATAACCCTCTTATCTCTGCAGGTCAGTGTCCTTCTCATAATAGCAGCAATCCTCTGTGTTACCTTCACCACCTTTGCAATATGTCCCCTAAACTTCAGGTTTCTATCAATCATCAACCCCAGATCTCTTGTCTCCACTACTTCCTCCAATATAACTCCTCCCATAGTGTATGCAGCATCCCATCGATGTTTCCCAAACCTCAAGACCTTACATTTTGCTGCATTAAACTGAGCCCTCCATTCATTTACCCATCTATCTAGCTTATTTAAATCCTCTTGTAGGGCTACCACATCTGCACTATCACTAATAATCCTTCCCAGCTTCGCATCATCCGCAAACAACTGAATATCCCCCTGCAATCCACTGGCTATGTCATTGATATAAAGGTTAAACAATATAGGTCCTAGTACTGAGCCCTGTGTGACCCGACTTGTAACCCTCTGCCTCCTGGAAACTGCTCCACCATACACAACTCTCTGATACCTATCAGACAACCAATCCTGAATCCAGTTGACCAATCTGACATCCAGACCCATGTGCTGCAACTTAAATATCAGCTTATCATGTGGCACCCTGTCAAATGCCTTCGCCAAGTCTAAGAAAATTGCAGTATATGCCTTTCCCTCATCTAATGTTCTTGTAACTTTATTATAAAAGGCTAGCATATTGCTAAAACAAGAGCATCCTTTCACAAATCCATGTTGATTCTCATAGATAACATTACCCTCATCTGCCCAATGCTTTATACAGCCCCTCACTACTTTCTCCAAGATCTTAACTACTGATGACACACAAACTGGCCTATAATTAGACACTTCCAGTCTGTTACCACCCTTATGCAATGGCACTATCTTACCTTCCTTCCATTCCCTGGGCACCTTTCCCGCAGTCAGACGTTCATTGAAAAGCCAGGTTAAAGGCACTGTCAATTCCCTAGCACATTCTCTCAAAACTCGTGAAATATCATCCAGTCCCACAGCGTTACTGACATCCAGAGTACACAGTATCTGAAACACACTCTCCTCCTGTACCTCCAGACCTCGAACCAGTCCTATCCCTCTAGCATTAAAACTGACTCCTCTAGGATGAAATACTCCAATAAAGTGTTCATTGAACAATTCCACTATGTCCTCTGCATCAGTCACTCTATTCCGATTTTTATCCCACAATATCATTCTTCCACAGTCATTTCTCCTCCTACTGGCCACGTAGCTAAAAAATTCCCTAGGATTTACTTTGGATCTTAGGGTCCAATCTCCTCTCATATTCCAGTTTTGCTTTCCTTACCACACTAGTCACTCTTCTGGCCTGTGTCTTATATTCCTCATGCATCTCTTCACCCGTCTAATTATATCTCTTCCATAGCCTCTTTTTCGCATGCAATTCCTGTTTAATATTGTTTGTCATCGACTTTACTCAAAATTGCGTACTCTTCTTCACTCATGGTATACAACTTACCATTGCTGATAACAAATATTCTTTTACAATTTCCCATGCACTAGTGATATCCTGGCCTTCCAATTCCTCCCTCCATGAAACTTCCCCAAGTTGACGTCTAAGACTATTATAATCACCTGCCTTATAATTCCATATAAGTTCCCATCTCTTTGATACTCCTGCATGTCTATTCATTTTCCAAGTCAACACCATATGGTCACTCTCTCCAACTGGTGGGAGAGACGTTAACTCAGTTATTATCAACTCTTCTGATGCTATAACCAAATCCAAAACTTTTGAACCTCTTGTTCCCTCTGTTACATGTTGTCTAAGACATTTGTCCCTCAAGAATTCTAGAAATTCCATTCCCCTGTTGCTACATGCATCTTCCTCTCTTCAATTTATACTACTGAAGTTAAAATCTCCCATAATAATCATTCTTCTTGCACTTGCCAAACTTAGCTGTCTAAACATCTCCTGATCCCCATCATCTGTGCTCCTGGGTCTGTAGCAACACCCCACTAAATATCCTGTCTTGCCTACCTCTACCTCACACCATACGCTCTCAAAATCATTTGTCTCACTTCCTTCCAAATTCTCCACTCTTAGAGGACATAGGTCATCACTTATCATAAGCAGTACCCCACCACCACGCTTTCCCCTCCTATCCTGACGAAAAATGCTATACCCAGCGACTTCTATTCCTGTTGTTATATCACTTCTGTGAACCACGTCTCGGTGATCGCAATAATGTTTGGCCAGGCTGTTGCTATCTGCGCCACCAATTCCTCTCCCTTATTCCGGATACTCGTCATTAGTATAAAGCATATAAATGCCATTGTTTCTATACCCAGCATTATCCCTTCTAAACTCCACTGGGCTCAGTGGAGTTTTAGAAGGGATAATTCCTTCTCCCAAGTATCCATTCCCACATGAGGCCACCCCCTGCCATCATCCTCCCTGGGACACACTGACTCGTTCAGGACAGCAATCTCTCCAGATGCCTACGTTCTTCCTCATTCAAATGTAAACGGTCTCTCGCATACAATTCCTCTCTTTCCTCAAACGCACTCCAAGCATCCACATATACCAGTCCTCTCTTGTCACACATTCTCGCTATTATTCCATTCAATATCACCGCTCTTCTGCTCAACTCATCATTATCATATACCTAGGCAACACACAGATTATTTTTCCTCTCTCTGTCTTCTTCTGTACAGTCTCAAGCAAAAAAATCTCATATCTCTCGCTGCCCGACTTACATTACCACTCAAGTCATTCGTTCCTACCATCACAATCATCTCATCCACCCTTTCACCTCTCTTAATTGCCATAGCCACCCTTTCTATTGTTCCTCCTGGCAAACACTCCTCACGCTTCCTATCTTGAACACCACGGATCATTGTCGCCATACATTATACCTCTTACCATTCCCTCGCTCCTATTGTTTCCATTCTCTCCTCTTCTTTCATTCCCATACCTCTCTCTTCTACTGTTTCCATTCTCTCCTCTTCTAGCACTCCCATACATCTCTCTCATTCCCTCTCTCTTACTGTTTCCATTTTCTCCACTTCTAGCACTTCCATATCCCTCTCTCATTCTGCCTCTCCTACTACTGTTTCCATCCTCTCGTCTTCTAGCATTCCCATACCTCTCTCTCATTCCATCTCTCCTACCGTTTCCATTCTCTCCTCTTCTAGCACTTCCATATCTCTCTCTCTCATTCCGTCTCTCCTACTGTTTCCATCCTCTCGTCTGCTAGCATTCCCATACCTCTCTCTCATTCCCTCTCTTCTACTGTTTCCATTCTCTCCTCTTCTAGCACCCCCATACCTCTCACTCATACTCCCTAAATTCTCTCTCTCTCCTACTCTGATTCGCCTTGCATTTATCTCTTCTATTCTCCTAATCTTATCTTTCCTACTTCTGCTCTCATTCACAAGACATTCCACCTCCTCTTTCAACTCATCTATCTCCCTCTGCAGGTCAGTCACTCTTAATCTAAATTCACTCTCTCAAACAAAACCATCTCCTAAACTTTCAAAGTCACTCACACCTTCCACACTATCAACTATTATTTTCTCATTCTCTCCTATCACACTACTTGTCTTCCTACATTCATTCCCCGTTCCTGGAGCAACAAAGTCGGATATTGATATATCTAATGTACTTATTTCCTCCAACTGCCTGCATTTTGCGCACATACGCTCTCCACTCTCTTTAACAAGCCACATATGTAATTGGACATATATGAGATTAAATTCCTTCATTAGTAAAAAAAAACAGGCCTTTCCAATCATTAATGCACTTGAAACATGTCACAGAATTAATTGGAAAGGTACTAAGTCTCTACACTGCACCAAAACATGGTATGAAAGAAATTACAAAGAAGCTTGTGAAATGCTTGTTCATCATTCCAATCTCAAGAATGATGGATTTAGCAATTTCAATAGTCGGGGAAGACCAACACTGCTTGGAAAGAAGTCGACGGACATCATAATGTGAGGAACAAATAGCCATGACACCCACCTTAATAAGCTGTAGGAGATCTTCTTTCGCTGAAATAACTGCAGCAATGTTACAGGGCATACTATCCACAAGCTTGATAGCAATTAATAGGAATTTTGGACCATTATTTCTGTAAGCATGTAATGAGATCCTGGACTGTTGCAGTGTGGACATTCCTTGACCTCACCTAGCACTCCAGTTCATCCCACATGTTTCATAGGATTGAGATCAGGACTCTGTGGAGGCCAGTCAAGTGTGATATTCATGTCCACAAACCACACAGTTACAGCAGGAGACTTATGACACAGCAGCATTATCTTACTGAAAGAGACTATGGTCAATTCTGTAGGAAGCATTGCATTGTCCAGAATGTTTAGATACCTCTCAGAGTTCAGTGTTCGTGGTATCACACAGCTCAGTCCCCAAGTTCACAACATAAATCAATAATGCTGCAAATTTTCCCACCAGTCTGAATTAAGGAGATCCCACTTAGAACATGCTTTAATTTTAAAAAACTTAACTGGGAACAGTTCTCAAGAAAATTAGACATTAACTTGTCCAACATTTCACCCAGACCAGAAAATTATGGAAAGTTCATCAAAGCTATTAGATGGTCTGCTACCAGGCATATCCTAAGAGGTTGTAGAACATATCTGTGTGTCAGAAAATATCTTTTGGAAAAAAGAGCAGGCCCAGATTCCTTTGCAACAGTCTCCCTCAGGCCTCTGTGTTATCCCCTTTATTTTTTAACATATACGTGTATGACTTACCACATACCAGCTCAAGCAAGTATATGTATGCTGATGTCCTAGCAACCTAGCAATCCTACACCAATCTACCTCCTTTGCCAACCTGGAATCAACTTTGAACATAGACCTGAACATCCTGGAAGAGTACTTCAAGCAGTGGTACTTGAAGCCAAATCCAACAAAAACTGTCCACAGTATTTCACCTGAACAATGCAGAGGCGAATCAACACCTCAACCTTTCTTTCTGTGGAAAAATGGTAGAGCACAAACATCATCTGAAATACCTTGGAGTGAGCCTGGACAAAAGCCTAACCTATAAAAGCATGTCACCAACCTGTTCAACAAAATTAAAACGAGAAACAATATCATTCCAAGGCTTGTTGGAACAACCTGGAGTTGTGGTGCAGAAGTCCTAAGGTCATCTGCACTAGTCCTCACATTCTCTGCAGCAGAATATTGTGCCCCTGTCTGAGAAAGAAGTGAACATACTAACATTATAGACACCCAGCTAAACTCTACCATGCGCACAATTAGTGGGACAGTGAGAAGCATCCACTCTCGCTGCCTGTCCTATCTAACATTGCTCCACCAAACATACGGAGAAGACAAAGCCTCAGTTGAAGAATTTAATAAAGCAATGATCAACCCACTCCTGCCCCTGCAACACACTCTCATAAATCCACTTAGTCTTCGCCTAAAATCTAGAAAGCCTTTCTGGTCCATGGACGAACTCTCTTCAGCTGCCATGCCATCAACACCTGACATGTGGAGAGAATACTGGTCCAACAATCTCCCAACAAACAGCTTCCTGGTAGAAGATCCCTGTGCTCTGCAGCCAGGTTTTGCTCTTCCTAGGAAGATTTGGTCATCAATCAACAGGATCAGAACTAACCAGGGCAGATGTGGCTACTTACTCATAAATGGGGGCTGTTAGACCACCCTTATTGTGCTTGTTCTCCCATGGTTCAGACAATTACTCATATTGTGAATGGCCCAAGGCTCCAATTTCATGGTGGTGGCCTACAGGACATCCACAAGGTGATGGATTAGGCCTTGGATTGGCTTTCCAGACTGGACATCCGCAAGGTGACGGATTAGGCCTTGGATTGGCTTTCCAGACTGAACATCGACGTGTAGCTGTTCTGTATTCCTTTTGCCATAAGAATAAATAAACATAGCTAAGTTCTTGGAGAAGCTTGTGAGAACTAGGATCCAGAATTGGGTTGACAACAATGGTATTATCTTTTGATGGACAGCACATGGATTTGCTAAAGGGAGGTCATGTTTTGGTAATCTACTTATTTATTTCAATAAGGTGACTGCTTCCTTGGACAGAGGAGAAGGATACACAGTAATATATTTAGATGTTGCAAAGGCTTTTGATAGATCACTGCATGATAAGTTGATAGTCAAACTAGAGAGGATGGGGTCGAATATTAGATTGGTGCATTGAATTGGACACTGGCTATCTGATAGGTATCAAAAAGTTGTGTGTGTGGGTGAGTGATATCCAGGAAAAGGAAAGTCACTACTGATGTGCCTCAGGGATCTGTTTTAGGACCATTACTGTTTAACTTGTATATTAATGATATTGGAAGATTTGGATGGAGATATTCAGTTGTTTGCAGATGATGCAAAGTTGGGACGAACCATGAAGACTAGCGAAGATGTTGTGGCCTTGCAAGGAGACTTGAATAAATTGAGTGATTGGGCACGGAAATCGGGATGCGAGTTCAATGTTGCAAAATGTAAGGTTTTAAAATTTGGAAAACAGATGGGATGCAGAATTTATGCTTGGTGGGAATATATTGTTGGAGGTAGAGGATATAAGAGATCTGGGGGTGATAGTGGATAAGGATCTAAAATTTAGGGGACACATCGCCAAAATTGTGAAGACAACACAAAGACTTCTGGGAATGATGCAGAGGACACTGACATGTAGAAGTAGGGAGATTTTTGTTCCATTGTATAAGGCTTTGATTAGGCCACACATGGACTATTGTGCCCAGATTTGGTCACCTGGTTTTCAGAAGGACAAAGTGATGTTGGAAAGGGTCAGAGGTGACTGACTAAGGTAGTTTCTAACCTCTGGAATGTCAAGTATGAGGAGAGATTGAGAAGATGCAACTTGTAGAGTCTGGTGGACACGAGGAAGAGGGGAGATATGATAGAGACTGACACGTTAGTAAGGGGTTGTTATAGGATCAATGCTGGAGAGGTTTTACAGAAAATAATGGGAGATCAGGGGAGAACCAGAAGTCATCCCTGGAAACTGTATGAAGAGGGTGAGTGAGAAGCAGGTTTTTTTTCATGCAGAGTTGTGAATGATTGGAATGCCTTGCCTGAGAGTGTGGTGTCTGCAGAGAATTTGAGTGCATTTAAAGCACGGTATGATGAGCTGTGTATGATAAGAGGACCTCCCAGATGAATCTTTGACTCCATGAGTTCTTGGGTAATAGTAATATTATATTCCAGGTTTTACAGAACAGAACTTGGAAATATATGAAAGATAATGTGTCCTATATGATAAAGATCCATTTTCATCAGAAACAATTGACATAGGAACTTATAACAGCACTGTCTGAAAAAAGAAGTTGACAATGGGCACAGAAAATTAAAAGCTTAGATACGAAACGTAGTAGCAGGAAAGCCTGGCTCTTTCTCAAAAAATTATCTGGTGACCCCATAAACAGCAGCAACCAAAGTTAATATAAACGCAAACAAAATTTCAACTGTTATCTCTGAATGGTAAACTGAAGGAAAAATAACTAAAGATTACACTAAAAAAATAGTTAGGGTTCAGAAAATAATCTCTTTAACTAGGAAAAGCTGTCAGTATAGATGATATCAGAAATGAGATACTAAGGATGTCCTCCAAAGATACTAATGAGATACTAAGGAAGAAAAGGCAACAGAGAGTGGTTGTTAGAATTTTTCAACTTTTGTTGGAAATTTGCTAAAATACCCAGCATATGGAGGAAAATTAAAGTAATACCTATCCTGAAAACTGGTAAACCTGCTGAGGACCCAAAGAGCTACAGGCCTATAGCTCTTCTATGCTCAATGCTGAAGCTGTGTAAGAGGTTAATCTTGAACAAACTAAGTTCAGAAATAAAGGGTTGATAAAAGAACAGGCAGGATTTAGACCAGGAAGATCATGCACTGGACAAGTAAATACAGTTGACAGAGGATGGATTTGAAAGGGGGGGGGAGTAGCAACAGGAGTTTTATTTATAGATTTGACAGCAGCATATGACACACTAAATCTTAGAAAGCTTATAGTCAAAATCTACAGCATGACAAACAGCTATTGGTTAGTGGAGATATTTAGGTCGCTGCTGTTCAGCAGGAGATTCTTGCTTTATTTTCAAGGGAAAAAGACCAGATGGCATATTCAGAAAAAGAGTCTACCTCAGGGAAGTGTGCTATCCCCCCCCCCCCCCGTTTTCAATATATATATTTATGAAGAGCTGAATGACTAGAACTGAGATTTAAGTAAAAAGGTTTTAATATAAAAACACGACTAGTTTCGGCTTGTAACAGCATTCATCAGGTGACATTATAAAAGAAAGATAAAAGAAAAAACACTAAACGCTGAAGGTTAAAAAAACTGTGAACAACATAGTCTCTATACATAATTAGCATGAAAACGTTTGTAGTTGTATTTAAAGTTGTTCTTTCATTTGTTGCATTGTTGGGAGAGCGCGTGCTTGCAGCATCACGTGAACACCAGTACATGATTACAGCTGAATGACTATCTCCGAGGCTATAGCTCAAGTTATTATTTAGATGAACAGGATTGAAGATGATTTCTCTAGATTCCACGATTTTTCTCTCTAGTTCAATATTGCAATGGAAGACGTTAGTAGATTTTTCCCAGCAGACTTTGCAACTTTGGTTTTCATCATTAGGATTAGCCGAGGAAACGATATGACTTGATACTGCACTGGCTCGCTGTCTCTTGTAAGTAATATCCCTCATGTTCTTCCATATGCAATTCGACAGATTTGTCTGTCTGTCCAAAATAAGGAATATCACAATAACACAATATTTTATATACACTGGGGTATTTGAGTTGACGATGACAAGGTTTTGGGTGGCTTATTAAGAAACGGATCTTTGGAAATAGAGTGAACAAGGTTCTGATATTTCTTAGAACTTTTGCTAATTTATGTGAAACTGTACTTATGTAAGGAATAGATATATTGCCTTTGAATCCATTTGTTTCTTATGAGTGATGTCCAGAAGGATTAAGAAGGAATTTTTTAATGATTCTCTTGGAATATCCATTAACTTCAAAAGAAGTTTTCAGATAGTTTATTTCTGTAAGAAGTTCATTTGGGTCATCCAGAAGAGAACGGCCTCTATGTCCCAAGGTGGAAATTATTCCAAGCTTATGAGGAGGGAAGTGATGGGACTGACTATGCAGATATCTGTTGGTATGTGTGGGCTTTCTATATATCGATATTTTGAGTTTACCAGAAGAGCGAGTCAGTTTGACATCAAGAAAAGACAAGGAATTATCCGTTTCAAGCTTGGCAGTAAACTTAATACTTTGATGTCAGCTATAGAGATGTTCGAGGAAAACCATAAGGGATTCATGTCCATGGCTACAAATAATGAAGACATCATCTGCATAGCGTTTAACAGTTTATTTTAACACCAAACTTTAAGTGTTAAAATAAAGGAAGAGATAGCCTTGGTTTCAAAATCCTCTAAGTAAATATTTGCAAGTACAGGGGATAAAGGATTACCCATAGCCAGTCCATGATTTTGTTTGTATATATTATCTTGAAATTTGAAGTAACTGGACCTGATGCAATGTGTAAGCAAGGCTAACATTTTTTGGATAACTTGTTCTTGAGTAATGTTAGGACTTCATCTGTGGGGTTAGTGGACAAAGAAGTTATGTCCAAGCTAGCCATGATGTCATCTTCATGAACTGTAATATCCTTGATGTATGTAACATCACCTTTTCTTTTCAATAAAAAAAGAACTATAGTGGAGAAACTGGAAGAATCTCTAGGTAATGAAAGTTGGCATACCTTTAATACATACCGTGAATCTCAAGCAGCCACAATACAATATAATAACAAAGTAAATCTTATAAGTAAATTTGAAACATTAAAAAGAATGCAAAATAATAGGAACTTCTCAAAACCATACATCAATATTGACAAAGTCGTTATCAAGAAATCTTCTTATATACTTTCAGATCTAGAAAAAAGCATCCTTAGTAAAGGTCTAAACTTTTCTCCTTCCCCAAAATTAATACCAAAGGAGACACCACTTACAAAAATAGAAAAAACTACTTCTTTTCTCCCTCCACAAGATGCAAAACTTCTACGTATTGAATCAATCTTTATTATCAATAACGCAAAACCACCTGCAAATAACATTACTTCAACAGAACGCAAAGCTATTAAAAGTATAAAAATAACGGAGATATAATTATCCTTCCTGCAGATAAAGGCAATGAAACAGTCATTCTCAACTCTGAAGATTACCAGAATAAAATGCTTGAATTATTACATAATGATACCTACTCAATACTCGAGAGAGATCCAACTTGTGAACTTCAAAATCATACAAACAGCTTATTAAAAACAACTGAATTATCCTGAAACGTTCACTTATCTCTACACTCTCTCCATCCGTTAATTCCTCGCATATATGGTGTTCCTAAAATCCATAAAGAAAACACCCCATTAAGCCCAATTGTAGAAGGTATCAATCCTCCAACGTACAATCTTTCAAAATATCTTGCCAAATACCTAAAATGTTTTTCAGGCAAGTCACCATCCTTTATCAAGAACACTACAGAATTTGTTACATACATCAAGGATATTACAGTTAATGAAGATGACTTCATAGCTAGCTTGGACATAACTAATTTGTTCACTAATGTCCCAACAGATGAAGTCCTGACATTACTCAAGGACAGTTTATCCAAAAAAAAACGTTAGCCTGCTTACACATTGCATCAGGTCCGGTTACTTCAAATTTCAAGATAATATATACAAACAAAATCATGGACTGGCTATGGGTAATCCTTTATCCCCTGTACTCACAAATATTTACTTAGAGGATTTTGAAACCAAGGCTATCTCTTCCTTTATTTTAACACCTAAAGTTTGGAAACGCTATGTAGATGATGTCTTCATTATTTGGAGCCATGGACATGAATCCCTTATGGTTTTCCTCGAACATCTCTATAGCCGATATCAAAGTATTAAGTTTACTGCCGAGCTTGAAACGGATAATTCCTTGCCTTTTTCTTGATGTCAAACTGACTCGCTCTTCTGGTAAACTCAAAATATCGATATATAGAAAACCCACACATACCAACAGATATCTGCATCGTCAGTCCCATCACTTCCCTCCTCATAAGCTTGAAATAATTTCCACCTTGGGACATAGAGCCCATTCTCTTCTGGATGACCCAAATGAACTTCTTACAGAAATAAACCATCTGAAAACTTCTTTCAAAGTTAATGGATATTCCAAGAGAATCATTGAAAAATTCCTTCTTAATCCTCCTAGACATCACTCATAAGAAACAAATGGATTCAAAGGCAATATATCTATTCCTTACATAAGTACAGTTTCACATAAATTAGCAAAAGTTCTAAGAAAATACAATATCAGAACCTTGTTCACTCTATTTCCAAAGATCCGTTTCTTAATAAGCCACCCAAAACCTTGTCATCGTCAACTCAAATACCCCAGTGTATATAAAATATTGTGTTATTGTGATATTCCTTATTTTGGACAGACAGACAAATCTGTCAAATTGCATATGGAAGAACACATGAGGGACATTACTTACAAGAAACAGCGAGCCAGTGCATTATCAAGTCATATCCTTTTCTCTCCTAAGCCGGCAAAGGTTGGTCGATTGGTAGAGCCTCTGCTAATAATGGTGCAGTTAGTAGTTGGAAGGGGATCAATCGTTCGATGCCGTTGGCACACTCTCCTTCGATGAGTCTTTGGACTCCCTGGAGGTGTCAAATAATAATAATAATCCTAATGATGAAAACCAAAGTCACAAAGTCTGCTGAGAAAAATCTACTAACATCTTCTGTTGCAATGATGAACTAGAGAGAAAAATCGTGGAATCTAGAGAAATCATCTTCAGTCCTGTTCATCTAAATAATAACTTGCTCTACAACCTCCCAGATAGTCATTCAGCTGTAATCATGTACTGGCATTCACATGATGCTGCAAGCACACACTCTCCCAACAATAAAACAAACGAAAGAACAGCTTTAAATACAACTACAACGTTTTCATGCTAATTATGTATAGAGACTCTCTGTTGTTCATAGTCTTTTAACCTTCAGTGTTTAGTGTTTTTTCTTTTTTCTTTCTTTTATGATGTCACCTGATGAATGCTGTTATTACAGGCCGAAACTAGTCGTCTTTTTATATTAAATCCTTTTTACTTAAATCT
Source organism: Typopeltis vanoorti (assembly GCF_054136105.1). NCBI lineage: Eukaryota > Metazoa > Arthropoda > Arachnida > Uropygi > Thelyphonidae > Typopeltis > Typopeltis vanoorti. Next base: position 12,458,568 of record NC_143550.1, read on the forward strand.
CGGTCTAGTCATTCAATTTTCATAAAAATATGTATGTTAACCGAGTTAATGATCATTCTTTCATTTATATATATATATATATATATATATAAACACACACTAATGACCAACTTATAAAACCCTCAAGAACCTTATATGCAGATAATCACCCAATAGCACAAAATCCTTTGATGACATTGAGAAGCAGCTCACACAAGAACTAGAAACCCTTAGTTTATTATAAGGAAAACAAACAGACCAAATTCCAGTAAAATCCAAATGCATCTTTTTCATCTGAATAATAGGGAACCAAGGAGAGTTGAATGTAGAATGGAATGGTATGAAATTAGTCAATTATCCAAATCAAACTTACCTGGGTGTTACACCAGATAGGACCTTAAATTATAAGTGACACATAGAGAAGACAGCAGCTAAAACTCAAAACGTAATATTCTGTGCCGATTAACATCTCATGGTGGGGTGCAAGTCCACAAGTATTGTGCACCCCTGCACTGGCACTTTGCTTCGACAGCTGAGTATGCTAGCCCTATTTGGGAAAGATCATCACATGTCAAAAGTATTGACAAAGTTCTTAATGAAACATGTCGGCACATTGTCAGTTGCCTAAGCCCACAAAAATTGACCATCTATACTCACTGTCTGGTATTGCACCTCCTTACATCACAAGGACTACACAGGTTGGATATGAGTGGAAACAGCTAAATGATGAATGACATCCTTTGTATTGACATGTTGCAGTACATAGGTGGCTATTAAGGAAAAGTTTTATTCACTCAGTGGAATCATTGGTTGATTCCATAAAAGCTACAAGATCAACAATGTGGCAAGAACAATCTCCAGAGGCTGTGAACTTAAACAAATCTCTTCCTTCTGGCTTATATCTAGACTGGCAAAGATGGAAGACATTGAATAGACTTCATTCTAGAATGGACAGATAAAAGCAAAATATGGCCAGTTGGGGGCTACACAGACAATGACAGCTGCTCATGTGGTGAAACACACACCATGGAACATCTTCTGCAATACTGCCTGATAGACATTAATAATATATGTAGAGAAGATTTAATGCAGTATAATGAAACAGCTTTAAAGTATATTAATCACTGGATGAGTGAAATTTGACATATTATGTTTTTGCATAATATTTTATGCAAGTGGCATTTTTGTCTTTTAATGTATGTGTTTAATCCCTATTCTTTAATGTCTATTTCTTTAAATGTATGCATTTAATCATTTGTATGTATGCTCTTACATTTCTATAGTTTGCACACAAAATAAATAAATTATATGGAAGTAGAAGAGAGGGATCTGGTCCTTGCAATGCATGTGGCATATACTTGAAAGCCTTAACCTACACTTAAGTTATAAGAAAGGAGTGGGTTTACAGAAACTGCAGATCTTGCTTTTGAGACCAAACATGGCAATAGCTACTTCAGTTCTCCAATAAACAATGTTGTAATATGAGAGTCGTCTATTACCTAGAAGGCTAGTTGGCATTTCCTCTGTCTTGAGAAGATATGTGTATGCCTTTGCAACAGCAATTTTTTTGGATTCACTACAGGTTTATTTATGGAAAATATCTGCCACGTGAAAGTGGTGCTGGCTTGGCTGGGAGCATTTATACATTGCCCATCACTACCCCTAATTAGCCAAAAATTGTCTCAGTGAATCAGAGGAATCATATTTAAATGAAGAATAATTTTTAAATCGAGTGAATTTAGTATGAATATTTAGTTTGATGTATTTGAATTTAACTGGTTTGGGATTAATCTTGCTTGACTTAATTGATTTTAAAATTTGATTTTAAATTTAAATGAGCTCAACATATTCTTTCTCATTTCTTGCATGCCTTTCATGATCAGTTAATATTTTTTCTGGAACTTTTGATCCTGTGATAGAGATTAATCCTATCTGTATATTACTGTAAGAGATTAAAAACAAGGTACTGGAGTTATTCAAAATGGATACGAATTATGCCTTGAAAGTCTTAGCTACTAAGTGTTGAATCAAATTAATATTAATTTTGCATTATAGTTTTGCTGTATGCTTTTCATAGAATGTTACATTGTTTACTTTTATTTTCTTATAAAATAATGTTTGTCATCTTTAATTTTTATTTATTTGCTTTTTAGTTTAACAAATGATGTAGAATCCTTCTTAGTGAGATATTTAGTGGAACAAGCTTGCTACGTTTCTGAAAACTACAAAGAAGAAAGAATTCGTGCTTTAGAAAAAAAGGATCTAAAGCAGAAAGTAATTCCAGTCCAGCCATTCTTTGAAGAAACATTACCATGGAAGTGAGTTTTTTAAGATAGTAAAATATCATTACTTTCACACGTGCCACAGTAAAATATATTTTACAAGTAGTTGTGTGTTTGTCATAACTATTGGGCTGAATTGAAATTAATTATTGATACATTCTATTTTACACAATTGAGTATAACGGTTTTCCAAACTTGGGATAAGGCTATCGTTATGATTAAGGTTTGGTCAATGAATCGGAGCCTTCAGTACTTTCTTTGAATAGCCTTTCATATCTGTTCGTAGATCTGTATAAATGTTTGTTTTCTCTTTGAATCCTATTATTAGCATTTTCAATTCCATGCTGGGCCAGGCCAGAACTCCATTTATTTTTAAATCTACATCCTCAAATTTCATTCACATTAGAAAAAAGAAACATAAAGTGGAATTTACTTTCTTGATGTTCTTTCCAGCAAACTGATTGATTTCTACTACCATCTACAGAAATCCAACCTTTACAGGACACTACATGCACAGTACATTAGAACACCACCTATCTCAGAAATATGGCATCATGAAATCCTTAGTGACCACAGCACACAGGATTTGTACTTCGGAAATGCTGCTCAAACAGCAATTGAAAACCATTAAACACCTCTACTAAATGGATTTAATCCAAGAATAACACAAAAACATCACTCCAAGACAACATCAGTGATAAGTACTATACCTTACATCATAGGTGTCTCTAAACAAGTTGCAAAGATTATAAAAAAAATTTTAAAAAATACCAACCTTCAAACCTATTAACCATGGAAACATTACCATGGAAGTGAGGTTTTTTTTTAAGATATTTACAATTTGCAAATTCAAAATTTGTTACCTTTCCAAAAGACACTCTCAATAATGATGCTACCAGGAGTATACCAAGTCCGATGTTCATGCAGAGTGTCATACTCAGCATAGAATTAAATGCAAACCATAGGATCCAATGAGAAAATGCAACGTTTACACAGATCTAAGTACAAATGTGGAAGGCTACTCAAAGAAAGTACTGAAGCTCTACTTCATAGAACAAACCTTAATTGTAATGATTGTCTTACAATCACAAAAGTTTGGGAAATTGTTCTACTCAGTTGTGTAAAATAGACTGTATTATAATAATTTATCATTTCAGCCAAATAGTCCAAACATTCAACAACTTGTATTGCAATAGGAATTCAAATTCAGCACATGCGTAGTACTGTTGTTAATATTCCTTACTGTTCACCACTCTCGCTGATGGTGTGTTATTATTATTATCATCATCTCATATCCATGGAGTTAAACGTACATGGAAGGTACACATCACACACAACCAACATTGCCTTAAACTGATTCAATGTTGCCTATGTTCACGACACTCGGGCAATGCATTGCACTCACCAACCACGCTCCATGCAAAGAACTTGCTCCTCGTTCCTCTGCTCATACCCCTCTTAATACAATTTCCAGCAATGACTTATTGTTCTATAATCCCTCTCCCATTTTGCAAAAAATCTCCTCTGTCAGCCTGATAACAACCCCTGACTAGCTCATGTCTTAATCATATTCCCTCCTCCTATTCATGAGGCTTTGCAATTTTACATTCTTTCAATCTATCCTTGTACCCAATGTTCCAAAGACCACTGACTACCTTTGTGAATCTTATCTGGAGCATTTCTAACATATCCTCATCACCACAAAAACCCTGAAACCAAACCTGTGCACAATTATTCATTTGAGGCTTCATAACCTCTTTGTTTTTGCATGTCAGGGTCCTCTGCATCATTGTCATTATCAGATGTGATGTCTTCACAACCTGCAATGTGGTTCCTCAATTTTAGGTCCTTGTCCACCACTATCTCCTCGATCTCTCATCTCGTCTACCTCCTTTAAAGTTCCCTACCCAAGTGTATACTTTACGTCCCATTGCTGCTTACCAAATTTCAAAACCCTACACTTTGCAACATTGAACGGAGAGTTCCACTTACCTGCCCATTCATGCTATCTATTCAAGTCCTCATGTAAGGCCACAGCATCTGCCTGACTCTGTATTGCTCTTCCCAGTTTTGCACCATCAGCAAACAGCTACATATCACTAGTTAAACCCATCCCAATATCATTGATATACAAATTGAACAGCGGTCACAAAACTGACCCTTGCAGCACACAACTAGTGACCTTTCTCTTTCGGGATACCGCACTCCCATATACAACTATCTGATACCTATCTGACAGCCAGTCACTGATCCAGCTCAGAATTCTGTTACCCAATTTCATCTGTTTCAAATTATTTACCAGCTTCTCATGTGGCAATCTATTAAAAGAATTTACAAAATCCAAGCACATCAGTATATGTGCATTTCCCCTATCCAAGGTATTTGTCACCTTGTTAAAGTACATAAGTAGTTAGTAAAACATGATCTCCCTTTAACAAACCCATGCTGATGCTGATAACCACAGAGAATGCTGATGTTATCAACCCATTTTTGTATCGTACTTCTCTCCAATACCTTCATCACAACTACAGATATATATAGATTGGCTTATAATTAGTAGCCACAACTTTATCACCACCTTTGCAGTGGAACAATTTTATCTTCTTTCCACTCCCTTGGAATCTGTGCGGTTGTAAGGCTAAACAGGCATGCCATTTCCCTGGATCATTCCCTTAAGACAGGTGTTAATATATCATCAAATCTTATTGCCTTATTGACATCAAGGTTATTTATTTTCTCAAATACCTCCTCCTCACTCACAATCAAACCATCCTCTCCTATGTTCTCTGCACTTTCTCATGATTTTTCTCCAAGAATGAAACACCCTTACAAATTGATGCCTGAATACCTCAACATCTTCTGCAGCACTTACCATTTTACCACTTTCATCCATTAACATCATCTTACCATGGTTGTTCTTTCTTCTACTTGCCACATATCTAAAAAACCTCTAGGGTTTTTCTTTGCCTTATTTGCCAATTCCTGCTCATACTGCGCTTTTGTTTTCCTTACTGAGTCACTCACTCTCCTTTATACACTTCATGAAGTTGATTATTACCATTATTCATCTTGTACTGCCTCCAAAATCATTCTTCCAGATGTAATGCTCAAGCGTTTCATTCATCCATTTTACACCTACCTTATTCAGCATTTTGACATTCAGAATACATTCACACATCCATCAAGTCATTTTCGACTCCTGGTGATTCTATGAACGTATGCTCTCCATTCAGATCTGTCCCTGGCCATATCTTTCAGAATTTCCAGGTGCATTCCAGTTGCTTCTTTAACTCCACCGACCCATCTAATTCTTGGCCTTCCTCATCTGCTTCCTACAACTTTAGCAAGCATCATCATCTTCTCCAGACTGTCATTTGCTCGAATAATATGTATGGCAATTTTTGCTTGATGATCATATCTTCAAGGGAGCACTCTGGCTTTATTCTATCTATCACTGATTTATTAGTTTACTTTGCAGTTCATGGTATTCTTAGTAAGCGTCTCCAAACCCATAATTGAAATACATCTATCTTCGTTAAAGATACCAAACTATTTTAAACCTGGTTTTACTCCAAGTTATACCCAAGGTAAAATACTTTCTACATCTATCTTCCTTCTTTCACTCTTTCTCAGGGTCCAACTTTCACATCCATACAATACCACAGGGAATATCATTGCTTTCATAATTCTGATTTTTGTTGCGAGGGTAATATCTTTAAAGATCTTGCTTAAATTTGTCATTGCTTTCTTTCTGAGTAATAATCTTCTAAATTCTTCAATACAATACCCATCTTTATCAATTTGGGATCCTAGGAGCACAAAATTGTTAACTACTTCCATTTTCTCTCCATCTACTTCAAAATCATTGAGTTCACATGTTGCCATAACTTTTGTCTTTTTGAGGGTAAGTTTAAGGCCACATTTATAACTTTCTTCTTTAACTTTCATAATAAGTTCCTCCAAATCTTCTTTGCATTCTGCTAGCAAGGTGATATCATCTGCATACCTCAAATTATTAATATTTCTTCCCAGTGGCGTAGCTAGAGCTTTTGCCATCCCTCTCAATACACACCAAAAATACTACAAAAAGTCAAAATAACATATAGGGAAATAAATTAAAACACTGTTTATTTTTAAACTGAAACTTTAATTCAAACATTCTTGCTTTTCTGTTAGCAAAATTGTTGATGACATTGTTGAAGCCTATTTCGTCACTATTCTGTTCTATAGACAGTATGGCAAGATTTCTTAAATGCAAGGTACTCGTTGTAGATCTTAGGTAATTCTTAATCAATTTTAATTCAGAAAAATTCCTCTCAAAACTAGCAACACTTACAGCAATTGTGAGGAAAATTTGCAGTAGTATTACAATATTTGGAACTGAGTTCTCGAGATTGTATTTTAGAATAAACTGCAAAAGTTCAAGAGGACCATCCTTCCACATCTGTTTCATCTTGCATAGCAGCAAACAGAAATAAAATTCTGAAGTCTTTTTCTCTCAACGAGGAACTCTTCCTTATTAATGTCATCGTGATCATGATTTAGTTGACATATTTATCATTCAAAAGATTCGATGGAGTAAGGAAGACATTTTTCAGCAAGAACATGAAGCTGTTGAAATGACATGGTGACTTCTTGGAACACTCTGTCCAGTGAAAAAAAAACATTTTTCTCCTCAACTCAGTTTCGTATGACAATTCAGCATCTCGTGATTCTTTACCTGCCATCAGTTTCTTCTTTCTACACTGACGATCCATGACTATTCCCAGATCATCACAAATTTCTTTGGTGTAAGCTACTGAATTGTTAACTACTTCATCCCTATTTTCAGTTAAAAATGCTTTTAAAGCCTCTAGGTTTGTCACATTCATCCTTTAGTTTGGCATTAGACTTGTGTGTCGTTAATTTCTAGGACGGATTCCCACAGGCCAAACAGGAAGGAAAACAATTGTAATGCAGCAAGCAGTACGCCAGCATCTGACCTGGTAACTGTTTTCTTCTTCACTAGTTAAACGTTCTACAGCACTTAAGATTTTCAAGTAATTTTCTTTTTTACAACACTCACAGCATCTCCATGTGCACTCCACTAAGTTTCTACTACATGCTTGACACTTTGACCAGTGACCGAAGTCAAAATATCCAAGCGATGAGTTGAGGAAGAAAAAACATGAAGAAACATTCCACAGTTCCAAAAAAGTTAACAGAATTCATAACAACAGAAGCTGCATGTACACCCACCAAATTCAGCGACTGATTTGTACATGTGACAAATTCTGCTTTTCCATTAATTTCCTTGGTGCATCTCTGAACGCCAGTATGTTGACAAGCTATCACAGCAACATTATCATATACTTGTCCTCTCCAATTCTGAATATCAATTCCATTGTTTTGTCATTTTTGCAAAATCATAGTTGAAATATTCTCGGCGGTTTTTCCTTTTGTTTCAATGAAATCAACAAATAATTCCACAACCTTCACTTTATTTCCATCGTAACGTAAAACTTGGCTCATTTGACCCTTATGAGAAATATCAAGGGTGCTGTTGAATATCATAGAAAAGTACTTTGCTTCTTTTACTTCCTTGATAACTTCTTACTTTGTCTCCCAAAATTGCTATAAACTCATCCTGAATAGTTTTCAATCGCCATGCCATTTGTTTTATTGTTTTATTTTTAAGAAATTGAATTATAGTATGACAGAGAAATGTAATGGTTTTGTTATTTTATTTATTTTAGTTGGAAATATAGTTGTTAAAAACTAATTATTAATTAAGTAATAAAAATTACTAAGTTAACATAAATAAAAGAATCATTGTAAAAGATTAGTCATGTGGCTCATGTGAAAACCTCCAAAAAAAATGTTGCCGTGGACTGATCCCCCCCCCCCCCAGCTACGCCCTGTTTCTTCCAATAATTTTAATTCCAACTGAAGACTCCTCCAGCCCTACCATTCTTAGAATGTATTCGCTGTACAAGTTAAACAAGTACGGAGATAAAATACATCCTTGTCACACCCCTTTACCTATTGTGAAATACTCAGTTTCTCCAAGATCTGTTTGGACAGTAGCTTCCTGTTCATAATGAAATGCTTTGGTACTCCCATTGTTCTAAACGCATTCCACAGTTTCACAAAATCTACAGAGTCAAAAACCTTACTATAGCCAAGAAAACAAACGCAGACATTCTTTTGATATTCCTATGCTCTTTCTATTATCCATCTCACATTGGTGATATGAACTCTTATTATTATTATTATTCAGGCCTCCATGGAGTCAAAAGACTCATCGTGGGAGGTCCTTCCTAAGAACATAAAGTCTGTCAAGATTCATCGAGGGGAGGTCCCCCCTAAGAAACACAGTCTATCATACTACTCCTTAAACTCATTGACCGTTCTCGCTCTCACCACTCTATCATGCAGTGCATTCCACAGTTCAACAACCCTCCACGCAAAGAAACCACTCCTCACCCTCTTGTTCACAGTTTCCTTTCATAACTTCCAGGGATGGCCTCTTGTCATCACTCCTTCCCGCTGTTCAACCAAGCAAAAGAACTCCCCAGTGTCAACCCTGTAACCACCTCTCAACAGTTTAAAAGTCTCAATCATATCACCTCTCCTTCTTCTATCCACCAAATTCTGCAGTCCACATTCCCTCAGCCAATCCTCATAACTATCCTTGTACAGTCCTGAAACCATCTTTGTCATCCATCTTTGTATCCTTTCCACAGTTAATTTATCCCCTTCAAATCCTGAGGACCAAATCTGAGAATAATAATCCAAGTCTGGTCTGATCAGAGACTTATACAACGGAATGATAACCGTTTTATCTCTGCAGGTCAGTGTCCTTCTCATAATTGCAGCAATCCTCTGTGTTACCTTCACCACCTTTGCAATATGTCTCCTAAATTTCAGGTTTCTATCAATCATCAACCCCAGATCTCTTGTCACCCCTACTTCCTCCAGTATAACTCCTCCCATAGAGTATGCAGCATCCCATCGATGTTTCCCAAACATCAAGACCTTACATTTTGCTGCATTAAACTGAGACCCCATTCATTTGCCCATCTATCTAGCTTATTCAAATCCTCTTGCAGGGCTGCCGCATCTGCACTATTGCTAATAATCCTTCCCAGCTTTGCATCATCTGCAAACAACTGAACATTCCCCTGGAATCCACTGACAATGTCATTGATATAAAGGTTAAACAATATAGGTCCCAACACTGAGCCCTGTGGGACCCCACTTGTAATCCTCTGCCTGCTTGAAACTGCTCCACCATACACGACTCTCTGATACCTATCAGACAGCCAATCCTGAATCCAGTTGACCAATCTGATATCCCGACCCATGTGCTGCAACTTAAATATCAGCTCATCATGTGGCACTCTGTCAAATGCCTTCGCTAAGTCTAAGAAAATTGCAGTATATGACTTTCCCTCATCTAATGTTCTTGTAACTTTATTATAAAAGGCTAGCACATTGCTAAAACAAGAGCGCCTTTTCACAAATCCATGTTGACTCTCACAGATAACATTACCCTCATCTGCCCAATGCTGTATACGGTCCCTCACTACTTTCTCCAATATCTTAACAACTACTGATGACACACAAACTAGCCTATAATTAGACACTTTCAATTTTTTATTACCTTTATGCAATGGCACTATCTTACCTTCCTTCCATTCCCTCGGCACCTTTGCCGAAGCCAGACTTTCTTTGAAAAGCCAGGTTAAAGACACTATCAGTTTCTTAGCACATTCTCTCAAAACTCATGGTGAAATACCATCCAGTCCCAAAACTTTACTGACATCCAGAGTACTCAGTATCTGAAACACACTCTCCTCCTCTACCTCTAAGCCTCGAACTAACCCTATCCCTCTAGCATTAAAACTGACTCCTCTAGGATGAAATACTTCAATAAAGTGTTCATTGAACAATTCCACTATGTCCTCTGTATCAGTCACTCTATTCCCATTTTTATCCCACAGTATCTTTCTTCCACAGTCATTTCTCCTTCTACTGGCTACATAGCTAAAAAATTTCCTAGGATTTTCTTTGGATCTTAGGGCCAATCTTCTCTCATATTCCAGTTTCGCTTTCCTTACCACACTAGTCCCTCTTCTGGCCTGTGTCTTATATTCTTCATGCATCTTCTCTTCACTTCTCTCCTTATATCTCTTCCATAGCCTCTTTTTCGCATGCAATTCCTGTTTAGTTTGTCATCAACTTTACTCCAAATTGTGTCCTCTTCTTCACTCATGGTATACAACTTACCATTGCTGCTAACAAATATTCTTTCACAATTTTCCACGCACTAATGATATCCTGGCCTTCCAATTCCTCCCTCCATGAAACTTCCCGAAGTCGACGTCTAAGACTATTATAATCACCTGCATTGTAATTCCACATAAGTTCCCATCTCTTTGATACTCCTGCATGTCTATTTATTTTCCAAGTCAAAACCATATGGTCACTCTCGCCAACTGGTGGGAGAGATGTCCACTCAGTTATTATCAACTCTTCTGATGCTATAACGAAATCCAAAACTCTCGTTCCCTCTGTTACATGTTGCCTAAGACATTTGTCCCTCCAGAATTCTAGAAATTCCATTCCCCTATTGCTACATGCATCTTCCTCTCTCCAATTTATACTACTGTAGTTAAAATCTCCCATAATAATCATTCTTCTTGCACTTGCCAAACTTAGCTGTCTAAACATCTCCTGGTCCCCATCCTCTGTGCTCCTGGGTCTGTAGCAACACCCCACTAAATATCCTGTCTTGCCTACCTCTACCTCACACCATTGTTCCTCTACCTTTTTGAAATCTTGCCTGTTCATCTGGTATTTCTTTCTTCATGAATGATTCCAGTCTTTTCTGAATGATCTTAAGCAAAGACTTTACTTGCATGAGAAATCAGTGCTATAGTTCTGTAATCGAGCACTCTCTTGCATTGCCTTTCTTCAATAAAGGTATATAAACTGATTCTTTCCATTCCCTAGGCAATGTAGTTGTGATCGAAATTCGCTAACATAGAACTGTTAAAATTTTAACTGCCTCTTCTCCCAGGGCTTTGATCAGTTCAATAGGTATTCCATCCCCTCTTGGTACTTTCTTACTGGATATCTGTTGCAGTGCCCACCTCACTTTACTCTCCAGTGGTACTGGCTCCTGTGTATAATCCTGCTCTTCAAATTTCTAAGTAATTTTGGGATCCTATCTGTAAATGGCTTCTGTATACTCTTTTCATCTTTCTTTGATGTCTGCAGCTTCTGTAAGATATATGTTTTGTGTTTACTTTTCAATATTGTCTCCTTGGCACTAAACTTCCCTGTTAGTTCTCTGATCTTTTTGAAAAGATCTCTTGTTTTTCCTTTCTTGTTTTGGTCTTCTATTTCTTGGTATTCCTAGTTAAAGTATTTTCCCTTGTCTCTTCTGGTTTGTCACTGAAGCTCTGAATTCAAATGCTGTACTACCTGCAAATTTCTTGTGGTTTTCATTTTCCTCCTTTCCTGAGCAGTTTTGGTGGTGTTTTCTGACAGCAATTTAAACTTTTTCTTCTTACAAACTTATGGAATATTCTTCTTTGCTTCTGTTTTAATTATATCTTTAATCTCTTCCACATAGTTCATCTGGTTCTCTTTCACACAAATTGAGCGTGTTGAATCTGTTCTGTATACTAATATTGTATTCAGCTAGTATGTTTCCAAGATCATCTCTGATCGACATTTGTGTTGTTTTCAGTTTCCGTAATTTCACATGTATTGAAGCCACTAATTCATGGTCTGTTCCACAGTCTTCACCTGGAAAAGTCTTGGCAGACTGAACTGCACTTCTCCATCTTCTTTGTCCAAGTATATAGTCATTTGATTTCTGTATTGTCTAATTTACTGTTTTGAATAATTTCTCTCTTATTCCATATAAGTTTTTTATTCAGTTGACTTCCTAATATACCCGCTTTGGTGATATCTTTTGTGCTGTTTAAAGTAAGTGTTAACAACAAACAAAGAATTCTCTGCACAAAACTCAACCAGTCTCTTCCCTGCAGTGTTGTGAATACCTAAACCAAAACGACCTGTTATTTCTTGTTCTTCAGTTTCTCCCACTTTTGCATTCCAATCTCCAATAAGTAGCAATAAATCTTGCTTTGGTGTTGCATCTATCACTTCTTGTAACGTGCCATAAAATTCTTCTATGTCTTCTTCTGGTGCCTCTGTAGTGGGTGCATAAACCTGTATTATGGTCATATTTATTGGATGTCCACTGACTCTGAGAGAAATGATTCTGTCACTCACTGGATTATATCTAATACATACCTAGCCATCTTTTTCCTGAGTAAGAAAGACACTCCATTTTTACGGCTTGTCTCATGCTCTGAGTAATACACCATATAGTCCTCTTACTGAAAATGGCCCATTGCTGTCCATCTAAGTTCACTTATTCCCAATATATCCAGCTTCTTGTGCTCCATTTCCACATAAGGTGGGAATACCCCTATAGCTCTCGGGAATCACGGCCACTGTGAATGAAATGTGAATGAGTTAGTGCTCGGGTGGACCGAGTGCCACTCTGTTTGCCCGAGCCGGGCCAGAGGAGACAATGGATATCATGTATTGGCAATCATATGCTCAGTCATTGGTCGTATGCAATGCCATAGTTTCTATTCTCAAATCGTCTACTCAACCCCCCCCCCCCCCCCGATTAAATCTTGAGTGCTTATCCCCAAGATTAAATCATCTGGTCATCATCAAATTTCTGACATGTACCCTCAGGATATGATTGTACTAAATGAAAAACTTACATCATTACTAACTTCCTATCTACAATTTTCCTCTAAATCAATTTGTTACCTGTCCAACATTATCAGATCTAATATTTCAATCTTCTAAGGCACTTTTTATTGTAGCAATTCTCCTATATTTTGTATTTTCGTCTGGGTCTTTTCCTGCCAACCTGGCAGAAAACATTTGTTTTGCTAATCTTTCCTCTCCCATTCTGTTCAAGTTCTTTCCTAATATCCTCATTTGTAATATGATATTACCATTGATGCAATCGGTCCATGCCCCTTATCTTTCTCAGGACTCTCATATCTGTTGTCTGAAGTGTCTTATTTCTAACCCAGCTCTCAGATCCATAAGTTAAAATTGGTTTGAATACTGTCTTGGAGACAGCTAATTTACTGTTTTGACTAATTTCTCTCTTATTCCATATAAGTTTTTTATTCAGTTGACTTCCTAACATACCAGCTTTGATTCTGTTGTCTATTTCCATGTTTAATTTGCCATCTTCATTAAAAATTGTGCCTAAGTAACTGAAATATTTTACTTGTTCTATAGGTTCTCCATTCGCAATGTAGTTGATATTTTCAATGTTTATTCTATTTTCGTTGCCTTTGTCTTGTTACTGCTGACTTTCATACCATATCTGTTACAACAGTTATTCAATTTAGTCAGTGAATCTTGCAGACTTGTAGCAGATTTATTTAGAAGTATAACATCTGCATACAGCAAAGAGCTGAGATTAACATCTCCAATTTTGATGTCAGGTTTAATACCATTTTCCTACATAATGTGATCCACGTAGATAATGAATATACAGGGTGTCCCAAAATTCACGCAAGAAGTAATTTTGATAGAAAACACAGGTTTTTAATTAAAAATTGTAATTTCTTATTGATTCATAAAGTATACATATACGGTTATGCATGGAATAGCATATTGGGTAAATGGCCTCCACGGCTTTGCTGGCACATACGCATTCTTTTGTCGAAATTTTCCATGACCGTTTTGCATAAATGTGGCTGAATTTCGTTGATACAGCGCTCAGTTTCCTCCTTCAAGGCGTGGGTGGTCATGGGCTTGTTGGAATAAACCTTAGACTTCAAAAAACCCCAAAGAAAAAAGTCCAACGGCGTTAAGTCACATGATCTATGTGGCCAATTCTGATCACCAAAACGGGAAATTACATGACCAGGAAATGACTCATGCAGTAATTGAATTGTTTCTCAGGCTGTATGGCATGTGGCACCGTCTTGTTGAAACCACATGTCGTCCACATCCATATCTTGCAATTTAGGCACAAAAAACTGCATTATCATGTCGCGATAGCGAGCACCATTAACTGTTATTGCCTTACCAGCTGCAATTTCAAAGAAGAATGGACCACTGATGCCTCCAGCCCAAAATCCACACCAAACAGTGACAAGTTGTGGATGCATTTGTTTCTCAACAATCACTCGTGGATTTTCTGAACCCCAAATGCAACAATTTTGTCGATTAACAAAGCCATCAAGATGAAAATGAGCCTCTTCGCTGAAGATGATTTTGTTCGAAAAATAAGCATCCACTTGTTGTTGTTCCATAATCCATTCAATGAACTCTCTTCGCTGTGTGCGGTCATTTTTAATAACCCTAAACTATCAGCTGTCATGCTGTCTTTTTTTTCTCGTTGGCAACACTTTACCGCACAAATGGTGCTAAATTTAAATCTTGTGTGAATTTTGGGACACCCTGTACATCCTTGTCTGACACCAGATTTAACATTAAACCATCTTCCTGTACTTCCTTCAGTTGTAACTGCTGACTTACAGCTCAAATAAAGACTAAGTATTGCTTGATATAATGCCCCATTGCAATGGCACCATGCAACTGCAGCATTTTGAATAGCCTCTCTCTTTTAGCACTTTGTCATATGTCTTTTCCAGATCTGCAAAACTTAAATACAGATCTTTGTTATATTCCTATGATTTCTCAATTATTTGTTGTAAAGTAAAAATCTGATCCTGACAGCCTCTATTTGGCATGAATCTAGCTTGTTCTTCACCAAGTTTCACTTCCACAGTTCTTCTCAACCATTTCTTAAGTATACTTGCATAAATCTTACCAGGAACACTCAGTAGAGAAATACCTCTGTAATTCTCACATTCCGTTTTATTCCCCTTTTCATATATGGGTACTATGAGAGCTGTACTCCAATCAACTGGAATTCATCCTTCTGGAATTCGTCCAGGCCTTCTAAGCTATGCACTGCATAGTTCAGAAGGCCTGAACAGAGGGATGAATGTGCACTGTAAGACTTTTATACTTCCATACTTGGGTATTTCTGGTTGAATATCATCTACTCCAGTTGCCTTTCCACATTTCAGGCTTTTGATGGCTTTTTCTATTTCAAATATGGATATATATTCCTGATTGCATGCCTGGTTAGTGTTTTCTAGCACTTTGCTGTCACTGATTGTTTCATTTAGCATTTTGAAGTAATTATTCCATACTTCAAGAGAGAAGGTGTTAGAGAGGATTTTGGATGGTCTAGAAAATGTACAAGACTGGTGGAGACATAATTCAAAAGTAATTTTAAGCAGTGCAGTTGAGGTGCTTGGTGAAACATGAAGAAAGATTACAGAGCAGAAGGAGGGTTGGTGGTGGAATAATGACGTACAAGAAGCAGTGATGGCTAAGAGGAAGTCAAAGCAGAAGTGGGACGAGTCAAGAGTGGAAGAGGACAGAGGTGTACGAGAGAGAGAAAGCAAGAAGCCAAGAGAGTTGTTGCACAGGGGAAAGTCATGCCATATGCCTTTATGATCAATTAGAAACAAAGGAAGGACAGAGAAAGATTTATTGATTGGCAAAATGTAAAAATAAGCCTTCAAAGGACATCGTACATGTGAGGCAGATCAAAGATGCTGAAGGATGAATAAAATGGAGGGATGTGGACATAAGAAACAGATGGAGAATATACTTTGAGGGACTTTTGAATGAGGAAAATGCGAGGACTCACAGAGAAGATGGGCAGCCTTTTGAGGAGATGGTGCAGAACGTCAGTAGAGTGGAAGTGAAGGAGGCCATGAAGAGGATGAAGAATGGAAAATCAGTGGCCCAGACAGGATTCCAGTGGAGCCATGGAAGGCTCTGGGGGAAGAAGGTGTTGACCTGCTGTGGGATCTGTTCATGAAAGTTTGCCAACAGGAAAATATACCTGAGGAATGGAGGAAAAGTACTCTTGTCCCCATCTACATGGGTAAAGGGGATGCACAAGACTGTAAGAATTGCAAAGGAATAAAGTTGATGTCCCACACAATGAAAATCCTAGAAAGGGTTCTTGATGGAAGACTGAGGAAGGATGTGGAGAATGCAAAGGAGCAATTTGGCTTCATGCCTGGCTTATCGACAACAGATGCTATCTTTGGGGTACAACAGATAATGGAAAAGTTTTGAGAGAAGCAACGGGAGCTACATCTGGTATTTATTGATCTGAAGAAAGCGTATGATAGAGTGCCAACAAAAGAAGCCAAGTGCAGGAGATGTACAGAAATGTGAAGACAAGTGTTTGAACCTGCCTGAGAGTGACAAAGTTTTCCAGTGACAGTTGGCTTGCATCAAGGGTCTGCATTAAGTCTGTTCCTGTTTAATATTGTGATGGAGGTGGTGATGGAGGAATATACATCGCATATTGGCGATGTGTCCCCTAAATTTTAGATCCTTACCAATATCACCCCCAGATCTCTTATTTCCTCTACCTCCAACAATATATTCTCACCAAGCATAAATTCTGCATCCCATCTTTGTTTTCCAAATTTTAAAACCTTACATTTTGCAACATTGAACTCGCATTTCCATGCCCAATCACTCAATTTATTCAAGTCTTCTTGCAAGGCCAGAAGATCTTCACTACTCTCTATGGTTCATCCCATCTTTGCATCATCTGCAAACAACTGAATATCTCCATCCAAATCTTTGCCAATATCATTAATATACAAGTTAAATAGTAATGGCCCTAAAACAGATCCCTGAGGCACTCCACTAGTGACTTTCCTTTTCCTGGATATCGCACCTCCACACACAACTTGTTGATACCTATCAGATAGCCAGTCTCCAATCCAATGCACTAATCTAATATCCAACCTCATCTGCTCTAGTTTGACTGTCAACTTTTCATGAAGTACTCTATGAAAAGCTTTTGTGAAATCCAAGTATATTACTGTGTATCCTTCTCCTCTGTCCAAGGAAACAGTCACTTTATTGTAATAAGTAAGTAGATTACTAAAACATGACCTCTCTTTAGCAAATCCATGCTGTCCATCAAAGATTATACCATTGTTGTCAACCCAACTCTGGATCCTATTTCTCACAAGCTTTTCCAACAACTTAACCACAACACCTGACAAAGTGACAAAACTATTTAAACATTCAAGAGAAATGAACTATATATATAATGAGTTCTGAAAATTATCCCAACACATTTCAAGATTATCAAGTTAGTGTATTACAACAAGTAAATGATAGTACTCTGTATATGCCATGCTTAAGGGAGGCTTGTAGTGCTCACACACACGCACTCAATACAAATACACAAAAGCACTGGATGTGAACATTGTAATATGAAACTACTTAAGTATTAGAGAATTAGGAAACTTTCATATATAGATGGCTAATTTAGTATTACAGAATTAGGCAACTTTCATATATAGATGGCTAATTAAATAGTGATGCAATCTATAATTAATGGTTCATGGACAATTCATTGTTCGGAGAAAATTCGCTGAAATCGTTATTCGCTAGAAAATTGAAATGATATTGCATTGATATCGAGATATAAAAAGTAAATGCAGTGCAAGATAAATTTCACAAAATATAGTTTTTTTTTATGTACCATTTGTTTAGATTTTAATTAGATTTTCATATTTTTACTCTTATACAATGAAAGTAGTATTTTATTGATCGGAGCGTTTCCTAATTTCTGTTTATTACTTAAATATTATAGGTTCTGCTGATGAAATATTAATATTTACAAAACTGGAATAAGTATAGGGAGAAGGGCATCAAAATTAAGAATATTTATTCTGAAAACTGTTCATTATATTTCTGTGCACTTACACATCCATCCAGATGTGATATATATTATCTGAATTAATTTGGAAGATGAGGTGTTTCAATTATTGAATACACATGTAATTTGAAAATGACTCCACTATTCCTGCATATGAAATATATATTGTATGCTCTTTTCATTTACAGAGCTAGTTTAAGATCATAGATGCACTTTTGAGTAATTATATTAAAGAAAAAGATAATAAAATTACACAAATCCTATCATCATTATATCAATCAGCATAAGCTAAATTGCCATCTGATGCTTCAGTACTAGTATTTTATAACATTAAGAAATTTTAAATTTCATATTTAGTCTTCTTTACTGAAAAAAAAAAAAAAGAAAAAAACAAGCTGCATTCTGAATTAGTTCAGATAAAAAAAATATATCTCCCCTGGATGGATGTCTAAATGTGCAGAACAGAAAAATAGTGAATGGTTACAATAAATATCCTTCAATATTGTGCCATTTCTCCTTAACTATTCTTAAATATTTTATTCTAGCTAGTTAAGAGGTATATTATTATTATTACTATTATTCAGGCCTCCATGGAGTCAAAAGATTCATCGCTGGAGGTCCTTCCTAGGAAACACAGTCTATCATACCACTCCTTAAACTCAATGACCATTCTTGCTCTCACCAGTCTATCAGGCAATGCATTCCATGGTTCAACCACCCTCTAGGCAAAGAAACCACTCCTCACCCACTTGCTCCCAGTTTCCTTTCATAACTTCCAGGGATGGCCCCTTATCACTCTTTCCTTCCCGCTGTTCAACCAAGCGAAAGAACTCCCTGGTGTCAACCCTGTAACCACTTCTCAACAGTTTAAAAGTCTCAATCATATGTAAATAGTTAATTATAAATATTAGTTGGATATAACTATTCTCCCTAAATATTCTTAAATATGGTGCTCTTTCTCCCTAACCCTAAATATGTAAATAGTTGACTATAAATATTAGTTGGATATAACTGTTCTCCCTAAATATTCTTAAATACGGTGCTCTTTCTCCCTAACTGTCCTATCCCAGTTCTGTAACAATTATTATTCCATCTGGAGAACATGTAGTAAAAAAGAATATGAATAACTTTATACGGAATAAAAATTTTCAGAAAGCTAAATATAATTAAAACATTATTATTATTATTTGAAACTTCCAGGGAGTCCAAGTACTTTTCGAGAGAGGGCACGTGCCCTACAACCCTGTCTTCACCATTCAATCACCAACTGATGGCAACTACACCAATGCCATCTACTGACGACCACCACGTCTATTTCCACAGACAATCGCAAACATCCCATGTCCATAGCAGGATTCGAACCCACAGCCTTTTGACTTGAGAGCCGATATGCTATCCACTAGGCCAACTAGGCCGGCCTTTCTTAATTTTTTTTTTAAATATTTAAAATATTTCTTATATGGGAAATTTTTTTTTTTCCCCACATATATCCACGATGAATGCCTTCATACTGAATAAATATTTTCAAAAAGCTAAATATAATCATAATATTAATTAATATATAAAATATTTCTTAAATCTTTAAAATATTAAATTTTTTGAAAATTATTTCTTATATTGTATTTTTTTTACCCTCATGTATCCACGATGAATTTTCGTGATGAATTGTCATCAATCAACTGTTCGGACATGATAATTAATTACAAAGCATACTTTAACATTGAAATGTAATATTAAAGGAATCTGTGAAATTTTTAAAAAATTCAATAATTAACTAATTTTGGAGATTACTATACAGGTTTAAAAACATTGCTGAAGTATAAGCGAGAATGATAATACAAGAAATAAACGCAGGCAGATTATTATTAAAAATGGCAGCCATGTCTTCAAGAAACCAAAACCACTGACATGCCTTCCATGTATAAGCATTAGAAATGCCAGTTTTTCTATACTGCAGTTCTTGGAATATGGAAAATAATATATTAAATTCAAAGCCAGTGCTACATGAGAGTGGCAATTATTGCAAAAAAAATTATGCATATTATGTTTGTATTCCTCCAAAGCTTCCATTACCGCTTGATGCCATCCATTAGGCCCTCTTTGTGCAGCATAAGGATCGAACTGCCAATAATTTTTTGGATGTCCAAATGCCATATCTTCAGAAATAAAATACACTCCAGCAAAGTCGAGAATTTTCCCAGCTGACATACCAATATTATTATTATTATTAGAGGAATAAGTACAAGCCATTCTACTTATTCCAAGCCAAGTAAATAAGTACAAACCATTAGAAAAAAGAAAACCAGGACGTCATCTTAAAAGATTCAACGATGACTTCTAAGGCCGGAACAGGCCACGCTAGGCCTAAATCCTTGATAAGCATGATGATGATGATTATTATTATAACGGTGTCTCCATGGAGTCAAAAGACTCATTGCAGGAGACCCCCACATTGACACATTAACCATTATTTTCACAATAGCTATCATACTTCGCCTTAAATTTATTCACAGACGAAGCATTTACAACCACCTCTGGCAATGCATTCCATCCCTTCATAACCCTCCAAGTAAAAAATCTAGTCCTAACACCCATTTTAAGCACACTCTCCAGGGATGGAGATTATGTAAGAGTTCTCTTGTCCCTCGTTCTCTCCTTCCTGCACTGGTCTTAAAAATGTCATCAGTATCAAACCTGTAAAATCGCTTTAATAATTTATATGCCTCTATCATATCTCCTCTCCTACATCTATCAGCTAATTTTTGGAACCCACAGATCTTCAATCTATTCTCGTAGGGAACATCCCACAGACCTGCAACAATCTTTGTAACTCATCTCTGAATCCTCTTCACTATTTCTTCATCACCAAAAATCCAGGTGACCAGATCTGTGCACAATAGTCCAAATGCGGTCTTATTAATGGCCTTATAAAGTGGAACAATAACTTCCTTATCTCCTTTTAGTGTTTTTCTTCAACAACCATGTAATTTGATGTGATGTTTTGGCAATCTCTGCAATATGCCATTTAAACTTAAGTTCTCTGTCCACAATAACTCGCAAGTCCCCTGCCTCGTCAACTTCTTGCAGCTCAGTTCCGTTAATATACTAAACAGCATGTGATCTCATCCTTCAAAAGTGCATCACCTTATGCTTAGCCACGTTAAACTGACAGCCATTTACCTTAGTCCATACCGTCAGCCTATTTAAGTAATCCTGCAAGATATCTACATCATCTGAATTGACTATTGCTCTTCCTAAGTTTGCATCATCAGCAAACAAGTGGATAATTCCTTTCAAAGTATTCCCAATATCATTGATGTACAAATTAAACAATAGAGCACCAAGCCCTGAGGTACACCACTAGTCACTTGCCTTCAGTCTATACCTTGGATCCGACATGTTAGTCACTACGATGTTCTTAAACAAAAAATAGTTGCTAGTCGATATCTAATACAAATATAGAGAAAATTTATATTTATAGACTGCGCCACTCTATATCTGAATTAGTCCAAGAATTGAAGACAAATCAACCCTCAACTATTTCTCCTTAATATATATGTACTGGCCGAATATATTTAACTAACTTAATTCACCCGCTTTGGTTCGAATATTTTATCAATGGTGCAGTAAAAAAAAGATTCAGGCAAAATACAACTTTTCATTAACAAATCAAACATTTAATTTTAGAATCACAAATTTTACACTTAAGATCAAATCACTAATTAAGTTATTACAAACATTTTAGCTTCTCTGATAAGTACAATCATACAAACTCAGACAATGGTAAATCTGTTATCTCTAGTACAGTCTTCTCACAGTTCCTTAAGTTCCAAATACAATAAAATTTGCAGTAACACCTCTTCACAAACAAACACTTTTAAATTTACACTTCAGCTAATTTCCGCAATAGTTACTGTTAGTATAGGGAAATTCTAGGATGAAACTCACACACTTCTCTGTATAGAATTATTAAAGGTTAGAATAATCTTACCGATAATCTTTTTTCTTCATCTAATGGAACTGAACTGCATTCTTATACGTAAACACTTTTTATAACTGTAAACACTTAACAGTATACGGCACTCATTAAATAAATCTTCTAAGCAATAACTGAATTAATCATCGGTCACTATACACGTAAACAAACGTTCTTGCATGAAGTACTACTGATCACTCGTGAACTAAGGCAATACACAATAATTCCTCATCTTGAGGTTTTATATGCACAGTTCTTCATTCCTCCTGCATTCAAATAATTCTTTAAGCACTATAATTAAAACACAGCTAACGGTAAACTTCAACTTCACAGCCTCTACTATTCTCTAGAAACTTCGTACTTTGCTTCAAGGTTCCGTATGTCCTTGAAAGGTCGGCGCTGAAATTAAATCTCAACTCAAGTATCGCTAGTCTATTTAATAGTCTCTCAGCTGTTTTTCGTAGCTATGATTGTTATTCTACAACTTATTAGCTAACTGCTTCTCGACTAGTAGATTTAAATGAGCTGTTTGAGTGACTTGCCGACTCTCTAATATCGCACTCTGATTCCCCGAATGCTGAATACTCAGATTCCAACCGAATGCCAATCTCTCTCTTTTCACTCTCTAATCTATCTCTCTCTCTCTCTAATCTATATTTTCAGCGTTCTTCCTTTTTATATCCATTTTGTTGGATTCTGATTATGTAGAGATTAGAGTAATTATTATTTGGTTCAGAATCCAACATGATCTTCCATCACAAAGGCTAGACTTGTAAACATTATTTAATGTAAATAAGTTATTTTATAATTTAATATTCATATAACTACCTTAATTTTGTCTAATATTTAATTATTTAATCAAAGATATATATATTAATAATGAAAAGACTGTATTAAATATTATTAAGCTATTTTATTTATTACTATATTAATATTATAAGAACTTGTATTTGATAATTTAACTGCCCATTAATTGAAATGTAAATATTCTCTATTTATTCCTATTTGTATTAGTTTAACGTTATGCAATAGCTCAATTTTATTATGTTTTGTTCTGTTGTCATGGGGACGTATGTGAGTGAGCTAGCATGAGTTTGGAACAGCACGTGAGGAGAATGTTGAAAATTATTGAAAAGAGTTTTAGTCAAAGAAATCACGAGAACAATTTAGGTGGGAAGAATGGATATAAAAAGGAAGAACGCTGTATACTGAGAAAAAAATAGATTAGAGAGGAAAAAGAGAGAGATTTGCATTCGGTTGGAATCGGAGTATTCAGCATTCGGAGAATCAGAGTGCGATATTAGAGTCGGCAAGTCACTCGAACAGCTAATTTAAGTTTACTAGTCGAGAAGCAGTTAGCTAATAAGTTGCAGAATAACAATTATAGCTACAAAAAACAGCTGAGAGACTATTAAATAGACTAGCGATATTAGTTGAGATTTAATTTCAGCGCCGACCTTTCAAGGACACACGGAACCTTGAAGCAAAGCACGAAGTTACTAGAGAATAGTAGAGGCTGTAAAATTCAAGTTTACTGTTAGCTGTGTTTTGAATTATAGTGCCTAAAGAATTATTTGAATGCAGGAGGAATGAACAACTGTGCATATAAAACCTCAAGATGAGGAATTATTGTGTATTGCCTTAATTCATGAGTGATCAGTAGTACTTAATGCAAGAATGTCTGTTTATATGTATAGTGACTGATGATTAATTCAGTTATTGCTTAGAAGATTTATTTAATGAGTGCCGTATACTGTTAAGTGTTTACAGTTATAAACAGTGTTTACGTATAAGTAGATGAAGAAAAAGGATTATCAGTAAGAGAATTCCAACCTTTAATATTTCTATACAGAGAAGTGTGTGAGTTTCATCCTAGAATTTCCTTATACTAACAGTAACTATTGCGGAGAATTAGCTGAAGTGTAAATTTAAAAGTGCTTGTAAAAGTGTTTGTTTGTGAAGAGGTGTTACTGCAAATTTTATTCTTATTATTATTATTCAGGCCTCCATAGAGTCAAAAGACTCATCGTGGGAGGTCCTTTCTAAGAACATAAAGTCTGTCAAGATACTTTACAATATATGGTAATACTTGTACTATACTTTTGCTTACTTTACCAAACATATCACTTCCTAATTGCTCTTTATAATATTCATGTAATTAATTATTTTGATTATGATTTCTACTTTTTGACTTTACAAGATGCTTGGAAGAAGTCATAAAAGTTTTCTTTGTTTCTCAGCCCTCCTCATCTTAATTGATTTAAATCTAAACCACTACAAGAATTTGGTATACAAATTTTTATTAATTTTTATAAAGCTATTTGAGAATGTTATTAATTGAATCTATTTGAGATTGCTCTGTGACCCAAAGTAGAAAGGTTACTTGTCACACATCTGAATAGTTATTCACTTCCTCTTCAAGTTTTGTTCAAAGCCTGATTTAAATCTTCTATTAAACCAACTGTAGATGCAAGTCCTACGGAAACACGAATTAGATTACTCGTAATTCCAAGTTTCTCACGTTCATCTTTGGGTAATGAAATATGGGTCATCACACTTCTGAAAAATTTAATAAAATTTATACAGTTGGTATTGTAATAAAAAATATTTAAAATTAAAAAATTGTTTGATAATAATATCAACTTTATAAATTAGTTATTATTTGGCTAGTTAATGCTAAGAAGAAAGAACTAAGATGATTAGGATATAGATAAACAAAAATAGTACAGCAAAAACAGTAAGCAAAAACAGACTTGAAAAATATCTTGAAAAATGTTCATTTAACAGTGCATCTTTGAAAATGGGAAGTACTTGGTTATATCAAAATTAGTCTAATGGACTTCAGCAGCATTATATCAGAAGTGAGTGAATAGCAACTGAGAGAGATGCGTAGAATGATCAAGGGTGAGGAAGATAAGTGGCATGTAAATAAGAATATAAAATTATGTAGTGTAGCAGTAGGTTTGAAAAATAGTGTCGACTGGGAGGATGAATATCAAGTAAGAATGCTTAGAGAGAGAAATAGATGCACTGAAAGAAGAAGTGGAATGTATGAGGAATGAGTTAAGAAGTGTGAAACAAGAGATTAGGAGATGGAAACAATGGAATAATCAAAGCAAATGAGAGTAGGAGTGAGAGAGAGAGTTATGAAAACAATAGAAAGATAGAGAATAGGAGAATCATGTGCAGAGAGGGAATGAGAAAAGGTGACACAATGCAGGAACCAGGGGCAGGGAGAGAGAGAGAGAGAGAGAGAGTGACAGATAAAAGCAAGGAACAGAGTGGTAAGAGATGTGATCTGTGGAGATTCGATGATCCATGAAGTGCAAGACAGAATATCAATGGAGTGTTTGCCTCAAGAAATGATAGACAATGTGACTATTATTATTTATTATTATTATTCAGGCCTCCAAGGAGTCAAAAGACTCATCAAGGGAGGTCCTTCCTAAGACATAAAGTCTGTCAAGACTCATCGAGGGGAGGTCCCCCCCCTGAGAAACACGAAGTCTATCATACCACTCTTTAAACTCACTGACTGTTCTCGCTCCCACCACTCCATCAGGCAATGCATATCACGGCTCAACCACCCTCCACACAAAGAAACCACTCCTTACCCTCTTGCTCACAGTTTCCTTTCGTAACTTCCAGGGATGGCCTCTTGTCATCACTCTTTTCTGCTGTTCAACCAAGCGAAAGAACTCCCCAGTGTCAACCCTGTAACCACCTCTCAACAGTTTAAAAGTCTCAATCATATCACCTCTCCTTCTATCCACCAAACTCTGCAGTCCACATTCTCTCAGCTGATCCTCATAACTATCCTTGTACAGTCCTGAAACCATCTTTGTCATCCGTCTTTGTATCCTTTCCACAGTTAATTTATCCCCTTCAAATCCTGGGGACCAAATCTGAGAACAATAGTCCAATATAACTACCTTAATTATTGTATTTGGAACTTAAGGAACTGTGAGAAGACTGTACTAAAGATAACAGATTTACCATTGTCTGAGTTTGTATGATTGTACTTATCAGAGAAGCTAAAATGTTTGTGATATCTTAATTACTGATTTGAAGTTAAGTGTAAAATTTGTGATTTTAAAATTAAATGTTTGTTTTGTTAATCAAAAGTTGTATTTTGCCTGAATCTCTTTTACTGCACCATTCATAAAATATTCGAACCAAAGCAGGTGAATTAAGTAAGTCAAATATACTCAGCCAGTATATATAATAACAACATATAAAGGAAGGGTAGTTGAGAGTTGGTTTATTTTCAATTGTTAAACTAAATCAAATATAAAGTGGCGCAGTCTTTAAATATAAATTTTCTTTATATTTGAGTTAGAAATCAACTTATCAATTAGTTAAGAACATCGTAATAGTAATCATGTCGGATCCAAAATATAGATTGAGAAGAAGTAGGATCTAACACTTGCCTTCTCCTTGACTCAGCTCCTCCTTAAACCAGTCTTTGATATCTATCCACCAGCCATCCTCTAATCCAAATCACCAGCTTTGGGGATATCCATACCCATTTGCTCTAATTTATGCAACAGAGTTGCATGTGGAATCTTGTCAAATGCCTTTGCAATGTCCAGAAGTATCACTGAGTAAGGATTTGCTTTATCCAACTCCACTGTTACTTTATTATAGAAAGTAAGCAAGTTACTGAGGCAAGACCTACCATTTCACAAAACCATGTTTCCCCTCACAAAATCATGCACCAATCTATGACAAGAAAATCTAGCCCTCACCCACTTCTTGACAGCATTCATTCTTAACTTCCAAGGTGTCCTCACATCCTTCCTCCATAAAATGAAAAATTCCATCTACTGAAATGCTATATGAACCTTTCAGAAGTTTTAAGTCTCAATCATATCCCTCATTTTTCTCCTGTTTGCTAATGCCTGCAATCTACAAATTCTCAGTCTGTCTTCATTATCAATATTCCACAATCCAGGTATCATTTTAAACAATCTCCTTTGCACTCTCTCTCCCTCCTGTATCACATTCACCATGGAAACCACAATTGTGCACAATCCAAGTGATTCCTTATCAAGACTTCATAAACAATCACAAAGAATTTTTTATCTTTACATGTCAAAGTTCATTTCAGCATTGCAATTGTCTTCTGAGTTGTATTTGCAACCTTCGCTACATAGCCCTTAAACTTCAACTTCCTATCCACTAAAACTTCAAGATCCCTAACCTGATCAGTTTCTTCTAGCATAATCTCACCAATATAATTACTGACATTAAACTGATTTCTCTTTTCTCATGCCTACAATTTCAGGCTCATTAAATCATTCTGCAAGTGCTACATATCAGCTGCACTCCTGATTACCCTACCTATCTTTGCATAATCAGCAAATAGTTGAAGTTGCATGTCAAATCCTTCCAAATGTCAGTAATGTATAGACTGAATAATAATGCACCAAGGACTGATTCTTGTGGCACATCACTGGTTACCTTAAATCTTGCACTCACATTCCCCATATATCACTTTTTGATATGTTGCCAGCAATCCTCTTATCCATGCCAGTATTTTATAATCCAGTCCCATATTCTCCAATTTATGCACAACACATTTTCATGCTGTATTCTGTCAAAAGCCTTAGCAAAATCCAAAGTATAATAGTATATCCATTCCCCTTGTCTAATTCAATGGAAATATTATCATAGAATGTGAGCAAGTTGCCCAAATATAACCTTCCCTTAGTAAATCCATGCTGTTCATTGCAAAGCATAGTTTCTAATAGTTTTTCTGTCAACTCATTTCTGTATGCAAGCCCTAACCAACTTTTCCAAAATCTTTGCACCACCCTTGTGCAATGGCATTATCATACCTTCTTTCCAGTCTTGTGGAATAGTCAGTTCTGAGATGCAAATTATATATCATAGTCAAAGGAATAGCTACTTCAGTTGAACATTCTTTTAGCATTTCTGCTGTCCCTATTGCCAAAATCTTATTCAATTTGTGCAACAGTTTTAGTACCGCCTCCTCATACACAGAACTTCATCTATTGAAAAAAGTAGGAAGTGAGATCAGTATTGTATACACCAGGCTGAAAGCTTCTAGGGAAATGGCCACCTTATTAGCTGAACAATCTTCTCTGCATTAGTCACCCACATACCATTTGCAATAATTTATCTAAATTAATAGCACCCCACTTCACAAGCAATTCTTTTTGTTTTGTTAAAAATTAAATTCTGTTCATATATACAAACTAGAGAGGAAAACAATGGTCTCTCTCCCAGCCAATTTTTTCTTGTTATTATTATTATGTTTTTATGTTATTATTATTATATGCTTTATACTAATGCCAGGTGTATCCGGAATAAGGGAGAGGAATTGGTGGCACAGATAGCATCAGCCTGGCCAAAAATTATTGCGATCACTGAAACATGGTTGACAGAAGGGGATATAACAACAGGAATAGAAGTCACTGGGTATAGCATTTTTCATCAGGATAGGGGTGTAAAGCGTGGTGGTGGGGTACTGCTTATGATAAGTGATGACCTATGTCCTCTAAGAGTGGAGGCTTTGGAAGGAAGTGAGACAAATGATTTTGAGAGCATATGGTGTGAGGTAGAGGTAGGCAAGACAGGATATTTAGTGGGGTGTTGCTACAGACCCAGGAGCACAGAGGATGGGGACCAGGAGATCTTTACACAGCTAAGTTTGGCAAGTGCAAGACGAATGATTATTATGGGAGATTTTAACTACAGTAGTATAAATTGGAGAGAGGAAGATGCATGTAGCAATAGACGAATGGAATTTCTAGAATTCTTGAGGGACAAATGTCTTAGGCAACATGTAACAGAGGGAACAGGAGGTTCAAGAGTTTTGGATTTGCTTATAGCATCAGAAGAGTTGATAATAACTGAGTTGACATCTCTCCCACCAGTTGGAGAGAGTGACTATATGGTTTTGACTTGGAAAAAAATGAATAGACATGCAGGACTATCAAAGAGACGGGAACTTATGTGGAATTATAATGAAGGTGATTATAATAGTCTTAGACGTCAACTTCGGGAAGTTTCATGGAGGGAGGAATTGGAAGGCCGGATATCATTAGTATGTGGGAAATTGTGAAAGAATATTTGTTAGCAGCAATGGTAAATTGTATACCATGAGTGAAGAAGAGGACACAATTTGGAGTAAAGTGGATGACAAACAAAATTAAACAGGAATTGCATGCGAAAAAGAGGCTATGGAAGAGATATAAGGAGACAGGCGAAGAGAAGATGCATGAAGAATATAAGACACAGGCCAGAAGTGTGACTAGTGTGGTAAGGAAAGCGAAACTGGAATATGAGAGGAGATTGGCCCTAAGACCCAAAGAAAATCCTAGGGAATTTTTTAGCTATGTGGCCAGTAGGAGGAGAAATGACTGTGGAAGAATGATATTGTTGGATAAAAATGGGAATAGAGTGACTGATGCAGAGGACATAGTGGAATTGTTCAATGAA
The DNA here is from genome assembly GCF_054136105.1 of Typopeltis vanoorti. NCBI lineage: Eukaryota > Metazoa > Arthropoda > Arachnida > Uropygi > Thelyphonidae > Typopeltis > Typopeltis vanoorti. The sequence continues at coordinate 12,488,092 of NC_143550.1, forward strand.
CACTTTATTGGAGTATTTCATCCTAGAGGAGTCAGTTTTAATGCTAGAGGGATAGGGCTAGTTCAAGGTTTAGAGGTACAGGAGGAGAGTGTGTTTCAGATACTGAGTACTCTGGATGTCAGTAAAGCTGTGGGACTGGATGGTATTTCACCTAGAGTTTTGAGAGAATGTGCTAGGGAACTGACAGTGCCTTTAACCTGGCTTTAGCAAAGGTGCCAAGGGAATGGAAGGAAAGTAAGATAGTGCCATTGCATAAGGGTGGTAACAGACTGGAAGTGTCTAATTATAGGCCAGTCTGTGTGTCATCAGTAGTTGTTAACATCTTGGAGAAAGTAGTGAGGGACCGTATACAGCATTGGACAGATGAGGGTAATATTATCTGTGAGAGTCAACACGGATTTGTGAAAGGGCGCTATTGTTTTAGCAATATTCTAGCCTTTTATAATAAAGTTACAAGAACATTAGATGAGGGAAAGGCATATACTGCAATTTTCTTAGACTTAGCGAAGGCATTTGACAGGGTACCACATGATAAGCTGATATTTAAGTTACAGCACATGGGTCTGGATGTCAGATTGGTCAACTGGATTTAGGATTGGCTGTCCGATAGGTATCAGAGAGTTGTGTATGGTGGAGCAGTTTCAAGGAGGCAGAGGGTTACAAGTGGGGTCCCACAGGGTTCAGTACTAGGACCTATATTGTTTAATCTTTATATCAATGACATTGCCAGTTGATTGCAAGGGGTTATTCAGTTGTTTACAGATGATGCGAAGCTGGGAAGGATTATTAGTAATAGTGCAGATGTGGTAGCCCTGCAAGAGGATTTAAATAAGCTAGATAGATGGGCAAATGAATGGGGGTCTCAGTTTAATGCAGCAAAATGTAAGGTCTTGAGGTTTGGGAAACATCGATGGGATGCTGCATACTCTATGGGAGGAGTTATACTGGAGAAAGTAGAGGAGACAAGAGATCTGGGGTTGATGACTGATAGAAACCTGAAGTTTAGAGGACATATTGCAAAGGTGGTAAAGGTAACACAAAGGATTGCTGCAATTATGAGAAGGACACTGACCTGCAGAGATAAGAGGGTTATCATTCCGTTATATAAGTCTCTGATCAGACCACACTTGGACTATTGTGCTCAGATTTGGTCCCCAGGATTTGAAGGGGATAAATTAACTGTGGAAAGGATACAAAGACGGATGACAAAGATGGTTTCAGGACTGTACAAGGTTAGTTATGAGGATCGGCTGAGGTAATGTGGACTGCAGAGTTTGGTGGATAGAAGAAGGAGAAGTGATATGATTGAGACTTTTAAACTGTTGAGCAGTGGTTACAGGGTTGACACTGGGGAGTTCTTTTGCTTGGTTGAACAGCGGGAAGGAGTGATGACAAGAGGCCATCCCAGGAAGTTACAAAAGGAAACTGTGAGCAAGAGGGTAAGGATTGGTTTCGCTAAGGAGTGGAGGGTGGTTGAACCGTGGAATGCATTGCCTGATGGAGTGGTGGGAGCGGGAACAGTCAATGAGTTTAAAGAGTTGTATGATAGACTTTGTGTTTCTTAGGGAGGACCTCCCCTCGATGAGTCTTGACAGACTTTATATTCTTAGGAAGGACCTCCCACGATGAGTCTTTTGACTCCATGGAGACCTGAATAATAATAATGTTACACTTCCAGGGAGTCCAAAGACTCATCGAGGGACTGCACCTATTCTACAACACTGTCTCCACCAACTACACTTGTGCCATCTACTGCCCACTGTCACCACTCATATTTTTAGAGGCAATAACAAACATCCATGTCCACGGCGAGATTTAAACCTGCAGCCTTTTGGCCTGAGAGCGGACACACTAACCAGGCCAGCATATTTCTACATAGAACATTCAGAAAACCAAGCTAAGAATACAGCCACTCTCAAACCAGTGGTTTGGCTGTGCCATGTTAATGCGTTAGCTATTTGGACACATGTTATACACAGATACATTTTTTGTGCTTTAAATAGTTAACATTTTAATTCCATTTCACAATGGAACAGGAAGCTAATGGCTCTGCCCTTCCTAGATACAGTAGTTATCATCCTGATGGCTCATTTTTCTATTAAATCTTAATTCCTCCATTTACCTAATACATCCTCTTTCCAAAAAGAAAACTAACTTTTGATAGAAAATAAAACGCAGTCCAATTATAATTATTCAAATAATTTATTTCAATCAGTATACTCTCCTCAGCTTCGATACAGAATTTGGCATGGTCAATTAATTTGTTAAATGAGTTTTTTATATGGTTTTCGGGATACTATTGAGTGTCGTGGTTACTGCAGCTTGAATGTTTTCAATGGTATCATTCTCGTAGACAGGCTTATACATTGGTTATGCATTATTAAAACACTTAAGGAATAGTTAAGGATATAAATTAAATTAAACTTTAATAAATATTTTCCGATATTTCTGCAACGTCACATTGCCATTTTCTAAAGGAACTTACACAAAAGTTTCGTGCACGTAGGCCTTACAACACAGAAACTGGGAATGAAGAGATGAAGCTATTGTTCTCCTAACAGTCCTGATGGTGCCCTCTAGCTGGCTAAGTAGGTGTTCTTGGCCATTGGGCTGAAGGTCTGCAGATGTAGGCCTCCCAAATTTGGGGCTGTCGCATACAACCAAATTTGTTGAGGTTTGGAGAATTTCTTAAGGCTGAGGCTGATTCCATAAAGAGTCTTTCAAATTTGTATTTGCTACAGTGTATCACTGTAGCTTTCTTCCACCGTATTCTGTGGCGTGTATCCAGAGCATGGTCCGCAAGTCCAGAATGACTGTATTTGTGAAAACGGATGTAGTCCTTGTGTTCCGAAATTCTGATATTCGCTGTCCTGCCTGTTTGGCCAAAGTAAGACAGTTTACAACTGCAAGGGACCTGGTAAACATGAAGTAGGTCTAGGGGAAGTGGTTGGTCTTTAGTGGAGCAGATAAGGGATGACAATTTTCTGTAAGGTTTGTAACAGGAGGTCAGCTCATGTTTTTTTAAGATTTTGGTAATCTTTTCCGAGGTGCCTCGGATATAGGCAATGGTAATGGATTTAGAGTAATCCTTGTTGTCGGGGGGGGGGGTTATCTGTGGTTTGTAGGTTCTAATATTTTTTGGATTTTTTTTGGGGGGGGGGGGGGGGGGTAGCCATTGGCTGAGAAAGTGTTGAGGATGTGATTTAGTTCAGTGTTTAGGGCCAAGTCGTTTGAACAGATTAGTTTAGCCCTGTTGTATAGTGTTTTCACTACTCCATATTGTTGTGAGGGGGGGTAGTTGGATTGTTGGTGAATGTATCTGCCTGTATGGGTGGGTTTTCTGTAAACTGAGAAAACCAAGGATCCATTAGGCTGGCGGGTGACTAATGTGTCTAGGAAAGGGAGGCTGTTGTTTTCCTCTTTTTCCAGAGTGAATTTGATTCTGGGGTGTTGGTTGTTTAAGTGTGTTAAGAAGGAGAGAAGTGTTTCAGAGCCATGTGGCCAAATAGCGAACACATCATCAACGTAGCAAACCCATATGGTTGGTTTTTGTGGGGCAGAGGCTAAGGCTTTTTCTTCAAAGGTCTCCACAAAGAAATTGGCCAAGGGTGGGGAGAGTGGTGAACCCATGACTGTCCCCTCTATTTGTTTGTAGAATTTTCCCTGCCAAACGAAATAGCCTGAGTTCATTGTGAACTGAAATAAGGCTGAGATATCAGGAGAAAATTTAGCTTGGATTAGCTCTAAAGTTTCCTTGAGTGGGACATTTGTAAATAAAGAGGACACATCAAAGCTGACCATTGTCAGTATGTTGGAGTGTAAGGTTTTCTATGCTGGCTTTGAAATGGGCTGAGTTTTTTATGTGTGATGGTGTGTTGCCAGTATAGTGTGTGAGCTCTTTGGCCAAATGTTTAGCTAATTTGTATGTGGGGGAATCAATGCCATCCACTATGGGACGTAATGGCACATTTTCTTTGTGTATTTTTGGGAGTCCGTAAATACGGGGGCGGGGGGGGGGGGTATAGAGTTAAACGGCTTTAATCTGTTGGTAACTTCTACAGGCCAAGAAGTGACTCTCTTAAGGAGCCTGTGAAGTTTTCTAATTTGAGAGTTGGTGGGATTGTAATTGATAGGGAGGTAAGTGGCCTGATCTAATAGAAGAGCATTCAGCTTACCTGTGTAGTCCTTTTGGTTAAGTACTACAGTTGTATTTCCCTTATCCACTTTGGTGATAACTAATTCTTTATTATTCTTCATTTCCTGTAGAGCTTTATATTCCTTGTTTGATATGTTGGTTTTTGGTGGTCTTGCTTTGGAAAGGACACAGGCTACATCCAGTCTTACACTGTTGGCGACTTGATGTGTAAGGTAGCAGATTCCACGCTCGATCTGGATCATAATATCCTCACTAGGTATTTTATTGGGAGCAATGGCGAAGTTGTGTCCACGTGACAGCGCTTTGAGTGCTTCAGGCTTCAGGGTGACTGAAGTTTGATTACCGTGTTGGTAGCAGGTTTTGGAAAGACGGTAGAGTTCTTTTTTAATTTTTCGAACTTTTTCATCTGTCGGCCTCGTATTTTTTCAAATTCTTTTTCGGCAGTGGTACATGAGACGTCATGTAAAATCGACCAAAGTTCGTGGTTCAGAGTGCGCGAAAGCTCATATTCGACGGCACGATCTTTATTTATCTTTATTTCTTTATTTAAAAATGTCCCACTCAAGGAAACTTTAGAGTTGATCCAAGCTAAATTTTCTCCCGATATCTCAGCCTTATTTCAGTTCACAATGAACTCGGGCTATTTCGTTTGGTAGGGATAATTCTACAAACAAATAGAGGGGACAGCCATGGGTTCACCACTCTCCCCACCCTTGGCCAATTCTTTATGGAGACCCTTGAAGAAAAAGCGTTAGCCTCTGCCCCACAAAAAACAACCATAGTGCTTCGCTACGTTGATGATGTGTTCGCTATTTGGCCACATGGCTCTGAAACACTTCTCTCCTTCTTAACACACTTAAACAACCAACACCCCAGAATCAAATTCACTTTGGAAAAAGAGGAAAACAACAGCCTCCCTTTCCTAGACACACTAGTCACCTGCCAGCCTAATGGATCCTTGGTTTTCTCAGTTTACAGAAAACCCACCCATACAGGCAGATACATTCACCAACAATCCAACCACCCCCCCCTCACAACAGTATGGAGTAGTGAAAACACTATACAACAGGACTAAACTAATCTGTTCAAACGACTTGGCCCTAAACACTGAACTAAATCACATCCTCAACACTTTCTCAGCCAATGGCTACCCCCCCCCCCCAAAAAAAAATCCAAAAAATATTAGAACCTGCAAACCACAGATCCCCCCCCTCCCCCACAACAAGGATTACGCTAAATCCATCACCATTCCCTATATCCGAGGCACCTCAGAAAAGATTACCAAAATCTTAAAAAAAAAAGACCTGACCTCCTGTTACAAACCTTACAGAAAATTGTCATCCCTTATCTGCTTCACTAAAGACCAACCACTTCCCCTAGACCTACTTCATGTTTACCAGGTCCCTTGCAGTTGTAAACTGTCTTACTTTGGCCAAACAGGCAGGACAGCGAATATCAGAATTTCGGAACACAAGGACTACATCCGTTTTCACAAATACAGTCATTCTGGACTTGCGGACCATGCTCTGGATACACGCCACAGAATACGGTGGAAGAAAGCTACAGTGATACACTGTAGCAAATACAAATTTGAAAGACTCTTTATGGAATCAGCCTCAGCCCTAAGAAATTCTCCAAACCTCAACAAATTTGGTTGTATGCGACTGCCCCTAATTTGGGAGGCCTACATCTGCAGACCTTCAGCCCAACGGCCAAGAACACCTACTTAGCCCGCTAGAGGGCACCATCAGGACTGTTAGGAGAACAATAGCTTCATCTCTTCATTCCCAGTTTCTGTGTTGTAGTGCCTACGTGCACGTAACTTTTGTGTAAGTTCCTTTAGAAAATGGCAATGTGATGTTGCCAAAATATCAGAAAATATTTATTAAAGTTTAATTTAATTTATATCCTTAACTACATTGTTCTATTCCTTAAGGTTTTAATAATAGTATCATGTCACTTTCCTTTCATTGGCAAATGAAGTCGGAGGAAGAAGTCACAGGATGCTAAATCAGGTGAATACGATGAGTGATCCAACATGCAAACTTTGTTTTTGCTCAAAAACTGTCTCACAATGTTCGAATGATATTCATGCAGTGTATTATCGTGCAAAAGTGACCAGCTGCCTACATCATGATATTCATGCGGCAAATGATGAATTCTCACTATCAGTTGCTTTAAAACTTGGAGATAAAACTCGCCATTGACTGTTTGGCCAGGTGGAATAAAATCATAGAAACAAATCAGCATTGTCTTTACTTTTTACTTCTTCAAGTGACTTTTTTTCGGTGTTCTCCACTCAGCACTCTGTCACTTTGTTTTGGGCTCATACTCAAAACACCACATTTCGTCACCAGTTATGATCATTTCAAGGACGTTTGAATCCTTATGAGCGGTTTTAATGAGGTCCTTGCAGTGTCAATTCGATACTTTTTTTGGTCATCAGTCAACTTGTGGGGAAGAAATCACGAATTCAATTTATGAAGGCCCAAACTCTTGGGGATTCCAAAATGTTTATTTTGGAATCCCCAATTCATCTTCAATCAATCTCACGGACTATTTCGGGTGTTCTTTGTTCACACACTTTTTGATGTTGACTTCGCTCAGTCCAGTTTTTGGACAACCTGACTTTTTGTTGTCCTCAAGCGTCTAATGGCCACTATGAAATCACTTAAACCACTTGTAAACTTGAGATTGGGATATGCATTCATCACTGTATGTTTGAAGCATTTGATGCATTTTGGTAAAACTTTTACCAAGTTTAACACAAAAGTCATTCGCAGCTCTCTGTTTGAAACTCATTTTCCGACCATTCGCCAAAACACGCTGTCACTCTTGGCACTATAACTCGCCTTCTAATGAAATAAATGTCATAAACAGCTGACAGAGCACTGATGAAGGTTGCTGCTTTTGACAACAAAGAGATACAACAGGTGGTGCTACTAGTGCTATTTTCAAGAAGTTCGGTTTCTTTTTGGACAGAGAGCGTACATAAGACTATAGAAAAACTGTTACCATTCCATACATTCATAGCACATCAGAAAATATCTAGAATGCTTAATAAATATCAGCTCTGCACCACATTTAAACCACATATCAAATTGGCAACTCTCATCCATTCACCTAAGGACAAATTCTCTCCTTTATCACATCCAGGAGTATATGAGGTGCCCCTGTACTTGTGACCTGGCTTTCCATAGTAAGCTCTTGTAAGTTCATACTTACAAGAGCATAGTAAGTTCTTATTTGTGCATAGTCAGACAAGAAAACTGTTGGCCTCTGCCTTGGAGAACATAAAAAATACATTCAGCACTATCATTATGGTAAGTTGGGACTAGCAGACCATGCCTTGGATACTCTTTCACACAGGATCAAATAGAAAAATAGTGCTACACAGAAGTCATAAGACAGACATTTTTTTTGGAATCAGCAGCTTTTAAACATTCTCTAAACCTCATGTGGCTAGATCAATTTATCAGAGATCTAGGGAACACTCATTTTAAGTTCAAATTAATACTTGTTTTTTTCTTTCTAACAACAGATGGTGCCAATCAAGACTTTAGTTCTTTGTTTTGTCCTTTACAATTTTTTTAGACTAGTCCCACTATTATACCAAAGTGTTGCTGTTCAGGTATTGTGACCAACTGTTTCTGTGCTCTGAATATGCTGATTATAATACCAGTGCAATATCAGCAAATAAGTTAAATAAATTATTATTTCCTTGTTAATCTGTGTTGTGAACTAATACCATTATATAAATTGACATGAACTGCAAAACACATTCTACTTGTTTAGTGTGTGAAAATGTTCATATATTACTGATAAAACGTAAGCTTTTTTTTCTTCATGTCTTGCAGACTAATATATAAATAATTAACATTGCTTCAATATTGGTAGCTACAAAGGGTAAAAATGAGTAATAGTATTAAAAGCATATAAATACCATGGTCACCATAGTACCCATTTCAGGTTGATACTGGACTCTTAAGATAGTACTTATATACTTATATAAGTACTATCTATGTGTGATTTCTGGTCATCCTACCATTTTGTAAATGATGCTGTAAATAACACACGTGATTCCACGTTGTGGTTATATGTGAAGAAAATATAAGTTATTTTTTTCATCTCTTGCCACTTCTTACCAAAAATCTATGTGCTGTTAGTTTATTTTTTTTGAACAGCATCAGTAAGTACTGCTCATTCATCAGCTTTTACATAGCTGAGTCCAGCAACCTGTATGGTTAATATGTTATGTTTAAGTCCAGTAACCTGTATAGACCAGTAACTAGTATGGTTAATCCTACTATTCTTATGTCTAACAATGCTTATTTCTCCAGTTTGTTTACCTGTTGTGTGGAATGAAAAACCTGTAGTAGTATTTTACAATTTGTTTTTTTATTTCAAATACCAGATATGAATATCAATGATGTAAGTAAAACAGGTATATATAGAAAGATTTTTTAAAAAAAATTAATAATCATATCATTTCAATAATTATCAAGGAGCCTTTGTAGCTCAGTCAGTATAGACGAAGCCCTTTGATCGGAAAGACCTGGGTTCGATTCCCATCTGTGACATTAGGAACCTTTATCTGGTCTCTTTCGAATAAAAGTGAGTTAGCTGGTTTAATATGGTGGTAGGGATGTTTTTTCACCCAGAAACTTGGGTTTTTTCATCCCCTAGAACACGCAAACCAGACTGTAATCTATGTGAACACACATGGATTACAGTCATGAATATGTCCTAGCCATATGCCAGTCCCGAGACGAGATAAAATTGTGTGGTTGTGGAAAGCAATGGCGAACTACCCTGTAAAAATCTCACGAGGAACACTTTGTTGGCAATACATGCAAATTCTCCTACTCGGAAACGACTTAAAGGGAAAAACCAGTAAAAGTTATCAAGATTTCAATTGTTTTAAAGCAGTGTTCTAAACCTTTCATGGATATCAACAGCTGCTGATGTGCCCAATTCATGACATCAGTAACCAAAGTAACAAAATATGAATTATCAGTAACCAAAGTAACAAACCTTCAATTACCTAGAAAATCTGTCATTATAGGAACAGTGGAAGAGAGGGAATGATAGAAGAGAAGAGAATGAAACAGTAGGGGAGAGAGGGAATGAGAAGAAAGCGAGGAAGCACTGGAACCAGGGATAGAGTGATGTGAGGAAGGGAGGTAAGTAGGGAAACACAGAGAGAGAGTGCTAGAGAAGAGAGTGAGGGATGCATGTGATCAATTGAGGAACAGGGTGGTAAGAGGTATAATGTATGGGGACTCAATGATCTGTGGTGTGCAAGATAGGATGTGTGAGGAGTGTTTGTATGGAGGAACAATAGAAAGTGTGGCTATGGCAATTAAAAGGGGAGAAAGGGTGGACGAGGTGATTGTGATGGTAGGAACAAGTGACTTGAGAGGTAATGTACATTGGGCAGCGAGAGATATGAGATTCTTGCTTGAGGTAGTACCAAAGAAGATGCAGAGAGGAAAGATATTGTGCGTGTTCCCTAGGTATTATAGTGAAGAGCAGTAATATTGAATAACGTAATAGCTAGAATATGTCAGAAGAAAGGATTGGAATATGTGGATGCTTGGAGGGCGTTTCAGGATAGAGAGGAATTGTATGTGAGAGACCGCCTGCATTTGAATGAGGAAGGGCATAGGCATCTGGAGAGATTGCTGTTCTGAATGAGTCAGTGTGTCTATGCAAGGAAACTAGAATGCCCAAGGCGGTTGGTAGCCCGGGTAGCCTCTTGTGGGAATGAGTATTTAAGAGAAGGGGGACGACATCAGTTAACGCTGAGCACAGTGGAGTCTAGAGGGGATAATGCTGGGTATTGTTATATATTTCCATGTGTGCCCTTTTATGTCGTTGCTCTTCTTAAAATAATTTACTTCCCTTATGAATTTACCATCTCTACAATAACTACAAGACTTACAAAATTTCCCTGGCTCTAGTATCTGTATCACTTCTTACGTGTTCATTCTATAAGGAAAGTAAATTCTATATCGCTAGCCAATTCCTAATTTTACTCACGTGCTTACCTTGACTGTTAAAGGTTATTCTTTGCTAAAAGAAACAAATCCTCTCATTTCTTTCTGGGGCCGTCTCCTCTTCAGATATTGACAAATTTATTTTTTAAAGCTGCACCAGCTGTCAATATCTTAGAATAGAGGGGACTCTTATTCAGGGAGACTTTTCCAGACTTTTGGTGCACATAGGTGAATAAATTTAGTGCTTAAATTCACAAATCAAACGCTTTACTGTAGCTAAGTAAATTCTGGTTTGCAATAACCTCTATAGCAACATGTATGCCTTTCTTTCAATCCCCCCCCCCCCACTATGGTTCAGATTAATGAGTGGTAGTTTTGGTTCATATCACAGGCAAAACTCGGGTATAAAAGAAAAAACATTTATTGGAATCTAAAGACATAATATACACTTAGACCAATCTCACTTTAAATTAGTTCAAGGACATGCTAAATCAAACTTTTTCAAAGTGATTAATACTCTGATACATGAACAATAAATCCTTCTTTTGAGTTAGAGACTTAACACTCATAATATACACATTATACACTTCTACTCAATTTTCTACCTACTATGTTTGTCTTGCATATTAAGCTAGTCATAATCATCTATAATCATTCCTAACAATTTGTCTTATGGATATCAGCCACTGCTAAATAATCACTTAAAGTTCTCAAATACTGTCCATACTCGATTAATACACTACAATGATCTTTCCCTTTTTCCAACTGGGTAATTATACAACAAAATCTGTATTTTACCATTTCTTGGGGCAGGATCTCCAGGTCCATCTGAACTGTCCTTCTTTGTTTGAATCACCTTTCGATACTTCCATAAGCCTGCGTCCACGTGGTGGGTCACTATGGTCATCAGATTAAACTATGCTCTACACCTGGCATTTTTTTCCTCGTCTATTCTCGATCTGTTTCGAACCATCCTCGTTCCTAGCTGCTGGTTCATAATATATGTCCGCGATAGTATTCTGTCAGAACTTTCAGCGAAAGCAGCATGTTCCGACATCTCACGTTCAGTACCAGCAGAAATTCAGACATCAAAGGGAAAGGCGCACCCTTTGATATCGAACTATCGCCAAGAAGCACCATCAGGAACCACCGGTCCACAAGAGAAGTCAAATCATCATACAGCAAAACAGGCGAAAAAAGCCTTGAGAAAGGGGTGCAAACCCTTTTTATTCTCTCTTTACTTCCCCCCTTTTTAGCACCCTCTTACTAGCTGCGATGGCGCCCTCTTACTACTTTCTGCGATCTTTTTCCCACCCACTACTTTTTTCATCCACGGCAACCTCAGCACATCGCGAGATCATAGCAGCATCTTCTGGGAAACGAATGTGCATCGCTTTCCGAGATTGCCAATGCCTCAGGCCTGCCCGTGACCTTTGGACTAATGTTTACATCTAATTTACCCATTCATTGTATACATGATGCATTTCATATAATACTAATTTATACACGAAGTTCTTTACATGGTATTACAATCCTACTAAAAGGAGGTAATTCTATTTCTATTTACAGTTAGTACTTTATTTCTTCTGTTCGAGTACAAGTTTTTTCTCTCAGCTGATTTTTCTGACTTGTTAAATCCTGAATGAATTGTTTCTTTAATAAAGTGCTTCATTCAGGATGTAACAGTATAGAAACAGTGGCAATTTTATGCTTTATACTAATGCCAGGAGTATCCGGAATAAAGAAGAGGAATTGGTGGCACTGATAGCATCAGCCTGGCCAAAGATTATTGTGATCACTGAGAGGTGGTTGACAAAAGAGTATATAATTACAGGAATAGAAGTAGCAGGATACAGCATTTTTGGCAGGATAGGAAGGGATTCATGGTGGTGGAGTACTGCTTATTATAAGTGACGACTTATGTCCTCTAAGAGGACAAATACAGACAAATCGGCCCTTCAGAACACATGCAATTTACAGACATAGAATACCAATTGTGGCAGAGGTGGGCGGTAGATGGCATTGATGGAGATGATTCATAGTAGAGGTTTAGTGTAGTGGTTGAGACAGTTGTATCAGTTGAGAAAGTTGTAGGTGTCCTCCCACAATGAGTCTTTGGACTTCTTGGAGGTGTCAGGAATAATAAATAATAATAAGAGTGGAGGCTTTGGAAAGCAGTGACTCTAATGATTTTGAAAGCATTTGGTGTGAGGTAGAGGTGGGCAAGACAAGATATTTAGTGGGATGTTGCTACAAACCAAGGAGCACAGAGGGTGGAGACCACGAGATATTTAGACAGTTGAGCTTGGTAAGTGCAAGAAGAAGGATTGTTATGGGAGATTTTAACTACAGCAGTATAAATCGGCATGAGGAAGATGAATATAGCAATAAGGGAATGGAATTTCTAGAATTCTTGAGGGACAAATGTCTTAGGCAACATGTAATAGAGGGAACAAGAGGTTTAAGAATTTTAGATTTGGTCATGGCATCAGAAGAGTTGATAATACCTGAGATGACATCTCTCCCACCAGTTGGAGAGAGTGACCATGTGGTTTTGACTTGGAAGATGAATAGACATGCAAGGGTATCAAGGAGGCAGGAACATATGTGGAATTATACAGCAGGTGATTATAGTAGTCTTAGACATCAATTTGGGGAAGTTTCATGGAGGGATTAATTTCAAGGCCAGGATATCATTAGTGGTTGGGAAATGGTGAAGGAATATTTGTTAGCAGCAATAGTAAGCTCTATTCCACAAGGGAAGAAGAGGACACAATTTGGTGTAAAGTGGATGACAAACAATATTAAAGGAGCTGCATGTGAAAAAGAAGCAATGGAAGAGATATAAGGAGATAGATGAAGAGCATGAAGAATATAAGACACAGGCCAATAGAGTAACTATTATGGTAGTGGTGCACCCAGGATTTAATCTTGGGTGGTGGGGGGGGGGTTACGAGTTGAACGGATAAAAATATTTTTTACACAATGAATTTGCATTAAAAATATTTTTATCCATTCAACTAAAATTCGTTAAATTTTATTCATTAAATAAAATTCATTAGGTGATTATAAAAATTTATTTAAAGAATAAAATCCAATTTTCTTTTCTTTTTATAAAGCTCTTGAATTATTTCAGTCATGGTTACATTAATCTCTATGTGTATATACAGCAAAGCCAGTCCGTTCAATCGTGATTGTGTCATGGTTGATCTTAAATAGGTTTTTAAAAGGCGTAAGTTAGAAAATGATCTTACACTGACGCATGTTATCAAAGCAATTCAGATATTTTTAATAAGTTATAGATGTTAGAATATGTCATTTTGTCACACTTTGAAACTGCATCAACGGCATTTTTGCATGGAACTATTGCAAAGTGTTTTTCAAATTTCTTATACCTTGAATTCTGCATTCAAAATTGCTGGATTTGTATAAGGCAAATAACCGCCATAAAATTCACACAACTGATGAAAATCTTCCATTGCACTTGCTGTTGGAGCATCATTTCCATTTGGTAGAAGAGAAAAAAAAAAATTTTCAAAATGTTGCAGTGCCGAGTGAAACAATCCTGAAGTTGAGTCAATATTTGATCAATAAATGGAATGAAAATAGCTCTCCTGAAATACTCTTCCACATAATCGGCTGGAACATTGGATCTTAATGTTTATTTTGATGTAGTCCTTGGCTTTTTAATGTCAATATTAAAATTATTACCTTTTATACATGCTTCATCGTAAATATCTTCAAATGAAGACTGGTGTTTCACGAATGGTATTTAATTGAGCCACAACATCATCAACAAAATTTAGGACAATTAAGAGGTCACTGTCAGATTTTTGCATTATTTTAGACAATGGTAATGTGTACGCAAATATTTTTTGCAACCTAAATAAAGATATTATAAAACCAAATTCACACCATGAATTATTCAAAAGTTTTGCGTTAGAGGACGAGTTTCTGTCTTCCCAAGAAATGATTGTTTCAAGACTATGAATCACTGCATCATATAATTCCACCATGGTCATGATGGCTTCATGGCATTCTACCCACCTAGTTGGGAAAACTTAGCGTAGTTTCTGTCTCTTAGTATCCAGTGTATGTTTATCAGTGTTGTCAACAAGGAAGTCCTGTCTCTTAGGTGTATTGAAGAAATTGTGTACCTTTTCAATTATGCCAATGCAATTTCTTATTTGTCACAGATACAGCATTTCCAATTGCCAAATTCAAACTATGTGATGCACAATGAACATATAAAGCCTGTGGATGTAGATGATATGTGAGATTGGACACCATTAAACTTTCTGCTCATTGATGCGGCACCATCGTAACCTTGCCCATGTAAATATGACAAATCAATGTCATAATTATTTAAGCTTTCTAATATTTTGTCGGATAAGTTTTTTCCTGTAGTGCTTGTTACAGGAACAAATTGTAAAAATTGTTCACAAACTTTGTTGTCATTTTCTTTGTCTATATACCTGGCACACAAGAAGGAAAGATGTTCAGTAGTAGAAATGTCAAGTTTCGTCGCAAGAATTGAAAAACATTTTGGCAAATTAATTTTTTCGACCAAATGGTTCAAAATGATTTCATTACATGCATTTATAATTTGATTTTGTATGTTCCAGCTAATGTAGGTAGCGTTTTTGGCAGAATGTTTAAAATGTTCAGCCAAGTTTTTGTCACCCACATCGATTCTCGTTCTTAACAAAGCTTGAAAATTGCCTTGATTGGCTCTTGTTCAAATTAAAATTCTCCACAAACACGATGTCCTCTCAAGGGTATATTTTGCCGACCACATAAAATGACTGTTTTATAATCTGCTGTAATTGTTTCCAATTAACTGCAGCTTGTGATGCACTATCTACATCAATTTGTCGATTGATTGGAATACATTTTCCATCTCAAATATTGTTTAGCCTTTGGTAAGTCATAACACCCGTTATATGATATTTTGTTTTTTGATGATTATTAAATTTTTCAATGACTTTCTTCCAGTTATTATAACCTTGTGTAACTAACTGCCCGAGTACTTCAGATTTAGATTTTCCAACATTAGCAGGTTCAAAAAACACACAATATTTACAGTACGCACTATTTTCAACTTGAGAGTACACAAGCCATGTAAATTTTTTAAACCATGTGTATTGAAAATTTCGGTTGTGAATTGCAGCACAGGCTGCAGGAAAATTAAAATTTGGTTCTGGTTTCCACAACTTTTTCACAATATCTAAATTATCATCAGAATTAAATGTTTGTTCTTTCAAAAATGCAATGTTATGAGAATTATTAATAACTAAGGAAGTACTTTCTTCTGGATAATTCGATGGTTTTATCAGATCTACGACTGGGGAAACCGAATCCAAATCGGGATTGACAATATTAATAGCGCCAACATTGCTACTAACGTTTGAATCATCCTTTTTTGGTTTTTTGAAATAGTTCAATAAAATATAAAATACTCTGCATATGTTTTGTAAAATAAAATCTTTTACAAATTTAACTTTAAAATTTTAACTTTAACTTAACTTCTATGTTATTGAAGAATTTGCATATCATAAGGTTACTCTTCAGAGATGGAAAGAAGTTTCAAGTTCAAGACATGCTTTTCAACAAACTCAACGCAAAATAGCACAGAATACGAGCGTATCGCACATGACCTATGACTGAGCATTTGCAATGATTTGCCAATACATGATACCCGTGATCCTCTCTGGCCCGGCTCGGACAGCTGTAGGAGAGCATTTCTCACCCTTTCTAAGCCCAACGACAAGTAAAATGCCTAAAACAATTCTATGGACCACTAAGTTATGTAATTTTTTTAAAAACGTATGTGGGGATTACCAACATTTGGGGAAAACTGTGCTATTTTTAACATAAATCTAAAAGCATGTTATGAATATATATGGAAACATAATTAACTTGGAAGTAAACGTGTATCATCATCAAACAAAGTTTTAATTTTTATTAAACATAAATAATATATAATTATTTACTATTTATTTTTAATGAGATGGATGAGCTTCTCAGCAGTGCAGAGTTGCTGGATATCTGGCTCAATATTGGTCAACTTCAACGATTGCCACACACACTAAGAGGAATTCTGTATTTTGTCATCATTTGAAGGAGCGAGGAAAATCCTTTCTCGCAAATATAGGTTGTAGAAAACTGCATGATGATTTTCAACGATGCTTCCGATAATTCGGGAAATTCACTTCTCACTGAAGGCGAGATCCAGAATCGAGCCAAACCACAGACCACGATGGCATTTTAAGCCCCCTGTCACTTGAAAGCTCAATTAGCTGTTCTTTTTTCAATAACGACAGGTCATTCTTGTGACTGCAAGCCTGAAATGGATCGTGAACCCACAGAAATTTCTTATAAAAGTTATTCGGTAAATATGTTTCCAAATTCTGTTTCAGAGTTTTGAGGTGGACACAAACGCTTTCCCAGTGGTTAAATTCTAAACTAATAAGTTTCAGGGCCCTATATGAAATAACCAATTGTATTTGCCTTTTGAATACTATCCGAGGAAGCTCCAAACCTCCCCGTCCCTTTCATCACTCTTTCGGAATCGGGCTTCTGTTGATATTGATTTACATACATATTCAAAACTGTAAACAATTGTTGATTAATAAACAATAATGTAGGCATAATTACCGTAAAGGGAGAAAAGTCACAAAACAGAAAAATGTTCCTACAAAATAACCAGTTGTATTTACCTTTGAATTAGATCCACTGGTAGAGTGTCCAGCAAGTCAGCAAATCTTTCCTTTCGTTCAGCATATTAATATTATCGCATTGCAACTGATGGGAATTCTGTGTTTCTGTGGATTCATTACAGACCTCTTTCTCTTCAGAAACTACACACAAACTGTCATTACAAACTCGTTTTGTATTATCATTGTCATCTGAGCTATTTTTCCGTTTAAAGAAGGTATAGTTCGCCCACCACTTCTAGGTCCCTTCTTGGCTTTGTGCCAAGAATAGTCGATTCATGCTGAAGGGGAGAAAGAAATGAAGGATGTACGAATTGGTCGCCAACATGCAAAATCACGTGCTTTCTTGTCTGTCGCTGTACTAGTACTAGCTTGATTTTTGTTGTTCTCTTTTTGCATTATTTTTTTATTATTAATTTGTATGATGGATCCAGTACAGTCAACAAGTTCTATTGTTACACGTTTCAGTAGCTCTTGCAAAAGAATATTGAATAATGTGCTGACATTCTGCGAAAAAGAATCGTCAGAAGGCCGTCTTCTTGTTCCCCTTTCTCAAGTCATAAAACGTGCAAGTGCAATTGCGGGCGTATCGGGGTCGACTGTTAAAAGAATTCGTAGGGAATCAAAAGGTGAAGGTAAGCCAAAATTTAAATCTCCTAAAAAAAAAAAAAAAAAAAAAAGTGCCAGAGTAAAACCATCGAAACCGTAGCTTTGAATGATTTTGATGTAGACGTTATAAGAAGAGCTATTCACGAATTTTACGTATTCGAGAGAAAAGAGTGCCAACTGTTCCGAAATTGATTCCTGTGCTTAAAGAAATAATTAATTTTCCTTGGAAAAGAGAAACTTTAAGGAAAATACTTCATGAAATCGGATTTTGTTTTAAAAAGTCCCATGAAAAGGAAACTTATCATGGAGCGAAGTGACATTGTTTTATGTAGAACGCAGTATTTGCACGTATTAACACTCTACGTACATTTTTCCAACTGTTATACAAGCAAAATAGTTACACTTTAAAAACAACAATGTTCGTAAAAGAAAAGCTAAATTTTCCGACCTGTAATAATAAACAAACTTAGTTTGTTTATTATTACCTCCCAGAAGGCAGACTGATTACCCTATTATCGGAATGGATTCTCCTTTTTCTGATATGCGTAGTAGTTTCGAGGGACCTCAAATCGGTGGGCGAACTATACCAATGTACTTATCCATGAATGAAATACCGTACTTACTCAAATATAACTCGTACCCCTGATTTTACTTTTCAAAAAAAGCTGAAACATGTTCAGAGTGGAGGATAGTAATTTACTCCTGAGGTAAACAAGACACCCTCCCCAATAGCCACTACAGTTGTATCTCGCTAATCCGAACTAATGAAAGCTGTGCTCATTCAGATTTGCGAATTTTCTCCCCAAGAGACAACAATAATTAGCATTTAAGACAAAAATAATCAGATTCTAATGGTACATCAATTTAATTCTGTAAATAAATGAAGTAACTGATAGAAAAAAAGCTACTGTAATGTTAAACTTAAAAAAAATAATACAGTACACAAATTTATTTTAGTAAAAAATTTTGTTTCTATGTACCTATACTGTTGAGGATTCAGATTTAATAAAATTGCATAGTTCAGTACATAACTTAATTTGCGTAAAAAAATATCACTTTCTTGTACACAACACAAAAAAAGTTTTATTTCTTTGTAAAAAAAAGTCACTGATTTTCTTTTGCTTCTTGGAAGCTAAACTTTTTTTCGCATGCTTCTTCTCAGAGCTAAATTAGCAATAAAATTTTATGCAATGCATATCATTCTGCTTAGCCCATTCTATAAACATATTAAAATTGTCAATTGCCTCTTCGTGTTATACTTTTTTTCTTCGAGTTCTTTATTGTCATCATCGTCTTCTAATTCATTCTGTAGTGTCATATTTATAATTTCAGCATCTGATTTGATTTCAAATTCGATGATTCATTCCAACAATACAGTACGTACTGTACAGTATGAAAAAGCAAATGTGAACACACAATAAATCAAAATAGGCCTACAATATAACCGTACAATCGACCGTATGAAAAAAATACTGTACTGTAATAATAAAATAAATAGTTAAAATAATAATTATTAAATAAAAATAATAGTGCATAAAATAATATGTAATAAAACTTTTTTTTTAAACTGCAGTTCGGACTAAAGAGGTTCGGATTAGCGAGATACCACTGTATATTGCAGAGGCAAGAAAAACAAGTACTTTTATTATGTTAGTGAATAAGGTACCAGCAGTCTGTGTAATATATTTCTCAACAAATAGTGCAATTAGAGACAACTGGGATAAAACAACACTAATTAATGAATCACATGTCCTTTCATACAGAAACTATGCTATTTAGACTCGAACAAAACCATATGTTGCCCCGGCAAACACAGTATCTAACTAAAAACTATTGTTATTAGATGTGTGTGAGTTTGCCTGCCCCAAAGCAGCAATAAAGTTCAACCGAAGGTGTTAAAATTCATAAAGTGTTAAAAGTTAGAAATATATATATATATATAGTGAATGTTATGGCAGTTTCACATATGGAATTCAGTTGAAGAGAGTTAGCATTTTAACTCAACTGGTAGCTTGCTTTTATCTTTCAGTTGCACGATTTCCTAAAAATATATAAAAACTGGAGTTAACTCATAACACACTTTGTCCAAGTATTACTTAGCACTTATGAAGATATATTGAACCTTGGTTGAAGGGGGAAACCCTTCAACAATAAAAATCAATAAACAACAAGCAATTGGTTGAAATTTGGTCATGTGGACAACACATGTTCACTTCAAATCTGACAAAACAGCAAGGGAAAGTGGAAGCAATAAAACGATATTGTTGTTCACTTAATCCTCTTTTATTACTCGTAATTATGCCGCTATTTTTATTTCATTTTTTAAATATCCATTTTATTTCAATAATTTTTACTTATTCAATTTTAATTTGTTTTGTTTGAATAATTAAAATATATAATTTATTTGGTTAATTTAAGCCTGCCTGTGGACCACTGTCCCACCGGCACAGACCACAGGTTGAGAAACACTGCTATAGGGTACTTTCATCTTATGTGACTGCTAATTCATAAGTAGTATAGAAATAGAAGACACGACACAACATAAATAAAAAAAAAATGAATTGTAATTAAGAAAATTATTTTGGAAAATTTTTTAGTGTATTTTAACTTTTTATTTTTTTTGGGGGGGGGGGGGTCCCCCCTCACTGGATGTCTACTGTACTATGGTAAGAAAGGTGAAACTGGAATATGAGAAGAGATTGGCCCCAAGATACAAAGAAAATCCTAGGGAATTTTTGGCTATGTGGCCAGTAGGAGGAAAAATGATCGTGGAAGAATGACAGTGTGGGAAAAAAATGGGAATAGGGAGACTGATGCAGCGGAAATACTGGAATTGTTCAATCAACACTTTATTGGTGTATTTCATCCTGGAGGAGTAAATTTTAATACTAGAGGGATAGGACAGGTTCGAGGTTTAGAGGTTCAGGAGGAGAGTGTATTCTAACTACTGAGTACTCTGGATGTCAGTAAAGCTGTGGAATTGGATGGTATTTTACCACGAGTTTTGAGAGAATGTGCTGACAGCTCCTTTGACATGACTTTTCAATGCAAGTCTGGCTACAGGAAAGGTGCCCATGGAATGGAAGGAGGATAAGATAGTGCCATTCCATAAGGGTGGGAGCTGACTGGAAGTGTCTAATTATAGACCAGTTTGTGTGTCATCAGTTAAGATCTTGGAGAAATCAGTGAGGGACTGTATACAGCATTGGGCACATAAGGGTAATGTTATCCATGAGAGTCAACATGGATTTGTTAAGGGGCGCTCTTCTTTTAGTAATATGCTAGCCTTTTATAATAAAGTTACAAAAGCAGTAGATGAGGGAAACGCATATACTGCCATTTTCTTTGATTTAGCGAAGGCATTTGACAGTGTGTCAAATACCTTCGGTGGGCAAATGAATGGGAGTATCGGTTTAATGCAGCAAAATGTAAGGTCTTGAGGTTTCGGACATATAGATGGGGAGCTGCATACTCTATTGGAGGAGTTGTACTGGAGGAATTAGGGGAAACAAGAGATTTGGGGTTGATGATTGATAGAAACATGAAATTCAGGGGACATATTGCAAAGGTGGTGAAGGTAAAACAGGGGATTTCTGCAATACTGAGAATGACACTGACCCGCAGAGATAAGAGTTATCATCCCTTTGTATAATACCCTGATCAGACCACATGTAGACTATTGTTGTCAAATTTGGTCTCCAGGATTTGAAGGGGATAAATTAACTGTGGAAAGGGTACAGAGGTGGATAACAAAGATGGTTTCAGGACTGCAATGTTAGTTATGAGGATCCACTGAGGGAATGTGGACTGCATAGTTTGGTAGATAGGAGAGGTGATATGATTGAGACTTTTAAACTGTTGAATGGTGGTTACAGGGTTGACACTGGGTAGTTTTTCGCTTAGTTGAGCATCAGGAAGGAGTGATGACCAGTGGCCATCACTCCTTCCTGCCCTGGAAGTAACCAAAGAAAGCTGTGAAGAAGAGGGTGAGGACTGGTTTCTTTGCATGGAGGGTAGTTGAACCATGGAATGCATTGCCTAATAGAGTGGTGAGAGTGAGAATGGTCAATGAGTTTAAGGTGTGGTATGATAGAATTTGTTTCCTATGAAGGACCTCCTGCGATGAGTCTTTTGACTTCATGAGGCCTGAATAATAATAATCTCTTGAGATATTGCTGACTGCTCACATACAAAATATCATTTAATATTATCAGTTTTTAATACATATTTCAGTAAAATTGTATTATTGCAGAACTGTGACTTTGGATGTGGCAAGATTCCTGGTTCCTGAGGGACTTTTTGATCCTGATCTGTGGGGTCTTGATTGTCCTGGACTTCACAAACTTGTCTACAAAGCCATTCAGGCAGGAAGTATAGATATTAGAAGGAAATTAGCTGAAAGCATTCTTCTTAGTGGAGGTGTGACATTACTTCCTGGTTTACCAGAAAGATTACAATCAGAGGTTAATGCTCTGACTCCAGCTTCAGTGATTCCCAAAGTAAGTCTCATTAAAATCAGGAAATGATAGTTTATTTGTGAATACACAATAGTTATTTTGATATCACTGTCATACTTCGATATCTGCCTTCAGACAAAATTGATTTTTACACAGTTGCCTATTTGGAATTAGATATCCATATTGTACCATTATTCTCCACAGTTAGCTTAACAAAACCCTTTTGGCAGTACTGAGCATCATATAAATATATTGATAATTCAAGTTGAACATGGATTAACATTAAAGAGTTTTTTCCATAAAATGTGGGAAGAACAGGAGATCAATCCTGGAAGCTGTATGAGGAGGGAATGAGAAGCAGGTTTCTTGCATGAAGAGTTATGAATGATTGGAATGCATTGCCTGAGTATGGTGTCTGCAGAGAATTTGAGGCACAGTATGATAAGCTGTATGTCTGACAGAGGGACCTCCTGTGATGAGTCTTTGACTCCTTGAAGGTCTTGGATTAATTTTCCAGTGCATCTGTGTATTTTTACATAAGTTATGAGATGTTAATGTGCCACCATCAATGTGAGGCAAGTTAGTTTCATATTATTGTTATTAACATCAGATCTCCATGAAGTCAAAGAACTCGTTATGGGAGATCCACACTATTGTGAAAACATCGTTGAACCATGCCTTTAACCCATTGTTTCCACACTTTCAGGCAGTGCATTCCATTCACCAACCACTCTCTACAAAGAACCTGCTCCTCATTCCCATGTTCACTTCCAGGAATGGCCACACAATTGTCCCACTCCTTCTATTCACAGGGTTCTACAAGTTGCATTCTCTCAATCAAGTAGGATATCAGGATCAGATCTAGATCCTCGCATGTTTCAGTAAATCTGTACAGTATTTAAGGGAATGGTTAAAGAATATCCATTATGGCATTACCATTTGTTCTCTCTCTCTCTAGTATAGAGGAACCTGGAGACCATGCAAGGAATTGCTAGTTCTGCTTACCAACCACCTTAGCTTTTCTGTGAAGTCAGGACATAAAATAACCAAACTTGCCATAACCTTTAATACCAATACCCAATGGCATAACTAGAGCTTTTGCCACCTGGGATGGTCCCTGAGTTTGCCACCCCCCCTCAATACACACCAAAAATACTACAAAAAGTCAAAACGACATATAGGGAAATAAATTAAAACACTATGTTTATTTTTTAAGTAAAACTTTAATTTGAACATTCTGAAATGTTATTTTTCTTGCTTTTCTGTTAGCAAAATCGTGACATTGGCAAAGTCTGTTTCATAGTAATGTAGGTAATTCTTAATCAATTTTAATTTAGAAAAACTCCTCTCACAACTAGCAACACTTACAGCAATTGTGAGGAAAATTCGCAGTAGTATTACAATATTTGGAACTAAGTTCTCAAGACTATTTTAGAATAAACTGCGAAAGTTCAAAAGGTCCAAAGTGCTGCCCAGGATGGACCGCCCTCTCCACCCTCCCCTAGATATGCCACTGCCAATACCTAATTGGTAATAGTCTTCAATACGTAAACTTCCTAAGGCATGGATGCACTGAGGATGATGTTTACGCTGATTGACTAGAAAGTGTAGTATCTCATTCTCCTGAATAGAATCCAAATTTTCAGTGATCTTCACCAGACTATTAAAATGAATGGACATAATTTATGATGGATATAATCTTGTGGATTGGAAGAACTGGGTGTGTGTGTGTCATTACCAGTGTAAGGGAACTAATGAAGAAATATTCATTTGTAATGGTAAGTTGTATACCTCAAGTGAAAAGGAGAATACGATTTGGGTAAAGTAGATGAATAATGATATCAGTTCAGTGAAAGAATGATGTTGCTTGTTATGGATATTCAGATGTGTCTGGATGGTTGGGTGAAATAATGACGCACACATTAAATAGGTGAGATTCTTCTAAATACTCAATAAGATGCTGTATTCAGGCCATGATGATCAGGGAAGGAATAACTGGTCTTCAATACCAAACATGAAGATATTTTTCTTGAATGTCAGGCAGTATTAGAGGAATTTCTCATCAAATCGAGAAATTGGACATGGCAACTTACTTGTGCAAGAAGAGGTTCTACTAAGTAAAAGTGGAAAAGTTTTTTTGAGTCATTAGAGAAGACAGCTGATAAAAAGAAAAGTTAGTCCTTATTGGTCCTTAACAAGTTCGCTGCCAACTACGAGTATACTCGTAGTGGGTAAACCTGCTTCACAAGCCAGCTACGAGTATACTCGTATGACGCTTACTGCCGGGAACGAGATTACTGTAGTGACCTTGAAGAAGTGAAAATGCTTGGCTTGTGGGGCTAGCATCAAAACTGTGTATTCTCATAGACCGTATATGCTCTGTACAAGCCAACTACGAGTATACTCGTAGGACGCTTACCTCCGGTAACGAGATTATCGTACTGACCTTGAAGAAGTGAAACTGCTCGGCGTAGGGGAACAGACCATGCCAAAGTAGCGTGGCAGCGAACGTGTTAAACTAATAATGCTAATTACCTGCTGGATTTCTGTCCAAGACATAGGGTATTCATTATTATTATTATTAACATCTGACCTCCATGGAGTTAGACTCATCATGGGAAAAATAGTCATTCATATCAATATGATCATAGTCATCAATAATGTCATGATCCAAATAAAGATGTGCACAAATATATACAAAAAGAGATAAAGAATAAGAAGAGTGTCATTGACAATGTTGTTGAGTAGTGATATTTTACTCAAGTTCAGGACAGCAGTGTACACAAGAATTGAAATAAGTGATAATAATTCATATTGAAATGAAAAATGTTAATTTTTTTTTAAATTAAAGTTATGCAGCTTTCAGAAGTGAACTCTACTTATACAAATACTCTTGAAAGAAAAATTATGGAGTGTGAAATCAATCAAACCTTGGAGATTTGGTGTATAGACTCTTGACATCGAATGATACAGCCAGAGAGGCATGTGGTGAAGTTATCTGCAAGTTTTTTTGTTTACACAGTCATAGGCCTTGAGACCTCTTGAGTAGTATTGGACTGATATTAGAAAGATCAGAACTCCATGGAGTTTTGATTTTTCTGTCTTAAAAGAGGAAGTCCTATATAAATAAATTGGCAGTAGCTAAACAAAAGTCCTGCAAAGACATTGGTAAGAATATAGAAGAAAGATGAAGTAATTATTCTGAACAAATCAAGAAGTGACAGAACAGTGGTAGAAAATGTTCAAGAGGAATGCAGTCAGGAGTACATATCGATACTTGAGGTAGACAAATCCACCAAACTTGTGAGAAGACAGCTGGAGTAGATATTAGTCCAGAAATGCTGAAGTATGGAGCTATGAATGTTTTATAGTGGCTGCACTGCATAATTCAGAATGCATGAACAGATGATCAAATTTCAGATGAGTGGAATAGAGCTTTCATATTTCCCATGTATAATGAATGTATTTTGTTCTCTTCTCTCCATCGGGAACATAGAGCCTTGCCCATGTATCTCCAACCGACTATTTTGTGCCTTTCCCTTCATCTCTGCCCAGTTCTTTCCAAACTCTTGTTCTATTCTTGTCTGCCAGCTCATCTTTCATCTGCTGCTCATCTTCCTTCCTGGAGAATTCCACTCGTACTTGTTTGGCTTTGTGTTTTTCAAGTTTTCTTAGGACCACCCTGTCAATCTCCATTTTCTCTGGTTGATGTCATATGTTATTGGATTTTTTTTTAGTTTTCTGCCATAATTTTGATGGGGAAACTTTATGGGAGTGGTGGTGGACAAGGACCTAAAATTCAGGAGCCACATTGCACAAGTTGTGAAGACATCATATCCAATAATGGCAATGATGTGGAGTACCCTGACATGAAGAAACAAAGAGGTTATGATGCCATTATATAATGCCTTGATCAGGCCTCATATAGATTATTGTGCACAGATTCGGCTGCTGGGTTTTTGTGGTGATGAGGATATGTTAGAAAGGGTCCAGAGAAGATTCACAAATGTGGTCAGTGGTCTTTGAAATGTGGAGTAGGAGCACAGATTGAGAGAGTCTAAATTGCAAAGCCTTGTGAATAGGAGGAATGTGTGTGTGTGTGTAGGGGGGGGGGTATGTTGTTTCTATATATTAAAGATACCAAGAAATTATATACTTGGTTTAGTCCTCTATCCAAGCATAAACAAAGTTTGCACCTGAAGTATTTTCAGGACTGGGGGCAACTCGTATATAGAAGCTTCACATCACTTTCCTTACTATCCTTTACATTATGATGAAAAGCACATATCCTTACAGATATATATATATATAATGCTATGCATTATGGGAAGGGTCACTACTCAGACCAGTTTCAACCTTCATTGAGGTCTCTTCAATGGGAGCCAGACCCAGAGGTGATACTAAGGTTGAAGTAATGCAGAAGTCATATTTTCATATATGAGTTGCCAAATACTTCAGCAAAAATTTTGTTTGCTTACACATGAATAAAGGACTAAACCAAGTATATAATTTCTTGGTATCTTTAATTTATAGTATAACCAAGTGAAAAAACTTCAAATTTCTGTAATCTAGAGTAATTTAATAATAATATGTGACACCTCTTGGCAACTCGTATATGAAAATATGACTGCATTACTTCAACATTAATACATGATAGAGATATAGGTTTTAGAATTTTTGATTTTAACGAGAACAGACGCATTTTAGATTGCATATAAGGTTTTTCTGGAATCTCACATTGCACTGGTGCTGATACTGTTTGATTCCTACTGTCTCCCCCTCTGCATGAAACATGTAAGAGGTCTAATGGCCAGCAGGCCCCATCCACTATGAGAACCAGTGGTGGATTTATGGTATTATAGGGAGGTTGGATCTCAATCTGTAGCCAAGTATATTCTTGACACTCCTTTTCCCTATTTTAGGGCAGTTATCTATAATATTTTGTTGCTGGTAGACACCTGTGTCTACGGGATTTGCTAGTACACCATCAAAAGTCCACAGGAATTATCTGTAACCTGCTCGGGACACCTGAGCAATCTCAATTCTTTCTCTATCTGTGCCTTTATACATTTTTCACTTATTGTTGTCATGGCAAAACCTCTGAATGAGGCCATATTTAAATAAGTGTACAAGGAATTCAGATTGGGAAAGCTGCTGAGTGACAATTGGCTGGGGAAAGTCAAGCTTTTTGATACACCCCCCCCCCCCTCAGCAGTCACAGAAGACAAAATGGATGTTTTAAGTGACGAACACACTACTCAGACGCAATCAAACTTTGTACACTCCCCAAATTTAGAAGAAGATACATCCCAAGACAGCATCTATCAGACCTTGGAAACAAATACAGAATTCCAAACAGTGAAGAAGAAGAAGAAAATCTCCACCAACACGGAAGAACCCGAAACATTAGGGATAGAAGCACCCAATGTACCTAAAGAAAAGGTACCACCAGTTATCTTAAGGGATAAGGATAAATGGATTCCTGTCTCATCAGCCCTCAGGGAACAAAACATCACATTCTCACAGGCCAAAAATTCTGATGAGGGAGTTAAAATTCAACTTTACCCAGTGAAAAGAACCTGAAGGTGATTCTTCATGGGGTAGCCGAAGGTATCAAAATATCGCCGTCTTGGCCGAGTGGTTAGCATATCCGTTCTCCAGCCAAAAGGCTGCGGGTTCGAATCCCACCGTGGGCATGGATGTTTGTGATTGCCTGTGAAAATACTAGTGGTGGTGATGGGCGGTTGGGGATTGTGAGTAGTGGGGATAGAGACTAGTAGAGTAGATGCCTTCCCTCGATGAGTTTTTGGACTCCCTGGAGGTGTCACGTAATAATAATAATAATCGCTCCTGAAGAAGTGATCACTAACCTCACAAGACAGG
Organism: Typopeltis vanoorti; assembly: GCF_054136105.1. Taxonomy (NCBI): domain Eukaryota; kingdom Metazoa; phylum Arthropoda; class Arachnida; order Uropygi; family Thelyphonidae; genus Typopeltis; species Typopeltis vanoorti. The sequence goes on from NC_143550.1 coordinate 12,515,912, forward strand.
GCCTGTCCCTGGTTAAAGTCAGCAGGATGCTCAGGTCAGATAAAAGACCAATGCCTTCGGTGCTGGTGGAAATCAGCAATACACAAAGTCAGATCTATGAACTGACAGTAGTATGTAGACTCAAAATATCAACTGAGCTGCTTAGGAAAAGAGCATCTGCAGGACAGTGCCATAGATGCCAAAGGTTTGGGCATGCCCAAAAATTATGTAAGGCAGCCTTCAGGTGCTTGAAGTGCGGCGACCATCACATCAGACCATCACATGCACCAAGCTGCGCTCAACTCCAGCCTGCTGTGCAAACTGCAGAGGTCCTCACACTGCCAACTACAAGGGATGCCTTTCCAATCCAAAAAATCAAGGATCAGCAAAAGTCAATCTTGCCCCTCCATGTAACAACATTTTAAGCAACCAAGCAGGTCATCCCCCAGTCTGAAACACCTCTCCTTCAACTGCACAGGAAGGAACAACCATGACCAAAACATATGCTGAGGCTTCAAGAACTAAGCCTCCTACATCTCTCGAGCTAGAAAGCTCCAACATTAGTTTTAACAGCCTCACTTGCCACTATGCTGCAGGAATTCAGCAAGACATGCCCCTCACCATCTTCCAGAAAGAGATTCCTGCAACGTACTCCAACTATTATAACAGCCACCTGTCATGAGTAAAAAATTCAAACCAAAAGCTCTTAAGATAATGGCATGGAATGCAAATGGATTGATGAACAAGAAGAATTTGCTTCTTCTTCAAGAATTTGCGACTCGTCTCAGTGCTGATATCATCTTGGTTGGTGAAACACACCTAAGACCAGCTAATAACCCAAAAATCCGTGGATACACTATGTACAGAAACGACAGAATTGGAACAAGAGGTGGAGGCACAGCTATATATATTAAGAGTTACTTGAATCCTAATACAATAGCCAAACCCCAAACGGTAAACATGGAGGTGACCGGTGTGGAGGTACATACCTACAATGCTGGGAGTTTCAAGATCTATGCTGCTTATAATCCTCAGAGCATTCGTCTGCTGACAACAGAACTGGACCCCATACTTGGTCCAAATGACTCCATAATAATAGCAGGAGACCTCAACTCAAAACACACAGCTTGGTACAACTCTTCAATTAACACCAAAGGCCACACACCATTCAACTTTGCAATGCTCAACTCTGATGTTGTGGCCAGTCCTACCGAGCCCACCCACTTCAGCCCTTCAGGTAGCTTGGATGTACTAGACATCGGCATCTTTAAAAATATAAGATATCAATTCAGATTGGAATCAGTTAACAAATTATCTTCTGACCACATTCCCATAGTGCTTAATCTAGGTTCATCAGATCAATTCTCTCCTCTGCACAGATTCATACCATGGGACAAGTTAGCCAAGGTTCTTCCTGATCATATTGGTCCGGTGCCCAACATCAGTAAAAAGGAAGAGATAGACTCAGCAGTAAATAACCTAACTCTACAAATTCAGAAAGCAATAGAATCAGTCAGACAATCCACTGTCTTCCACCCAACCAACCATATCCCAGAAGAAATCATGGAGCTAATCAGAGCAAAAAATAGAGCCAGAAAGAGAGACCACAATACCAGAGCCCCCACAAGACTTTAGATTGTTCAAGACCACAGCATTGAACAATCTAAACAGGCAGGTCTGGGAAGCTCTTCAAAAACACAGAAACCATCAATGGGAAACCAAATTGGCTAACATCAATACTGAAGGGCATTCTGTATGGAAATTTTTAAGAGCGATCTGCACTAAAAAGCAACTCATACCCCCTATACAAACCAAGAAAGGGGCAGTTCACAAAGATGAAGAGAAAGCTGAAGCACTAGTAGATAACCTTGAATCTCAGTGCAATCCATCTTATACAAATCTAAATATCAACCTTATATACAAGATTCACCGTCATGTTAGGACAACCTTATGACAGAATGCTGTTAACTCTGAACATATCACTCCTACAAATCCAGCAGAAATGATAAATATCATCACCCATCTAAACAGTAAAAAAGCTCCAGGACCAGTTGGTATAACTAACAGAATAGTAAAACTACTCCCAAGAAAGGCCATAGTTCATCTTGTCAACATTACAAATGCCATTTTTAGATTCCAGCATTTCCTTACTAATAAACAGCCACTATCATGCCATTGAAGAAGCCAGGAAAAAATCTTCACCTTCCCGAAAGCTACAGACCCATAAGCCTGTTGTCCAGCCTCGGAAAGGTGACAGAGAAAGTGATCCTCTCAAGATTCCAAGCAGAAACAGATAAATTAGGAATTTTTCCTAATGAATAGTTTGGCTTCCATAAGGCCAATAGTACAGCTCAACAAGTACACTGGATGGTAGAAATCATTACTAAAGGCTATAACTGGAAACTCAACACAGCTTCTATCTTCATCGACGCAGAGAAGGCGTTTGACAAAGTATGGCATCAAGGCCTTCTCTACAAACTGATAAAATTTAACTTGTCAATCAAGTTAATAAAAATAATCCACTCTTACCTGAAAAGCAGATATATGCAGGTCAGGGTCGGCAAAACAGTTTTGACCAGACGCAGGGTCTCGGCAGGCATACCTCAGGGATCTCTTCTGGCCCCTCTCCTGTTCTCAATCTACGTAGCGGACATCCCTCTGAACCCGAAAACAACATTCACCGCATTATATGCAGATGATACTGCACTGATGGCAAGATCTCTGAGCCCAAAACTGGCAACTAGAAGACTTCAAACCAGCATACACATTTTAGAAAAGTGGATGGCAAACTGGAGGATCCAAGTTAACCCCTAGAAAAGCTCAGCCAGACTGTTTACTAGAAAGAAATCCATAGCATGGAGGACATTTATTTATTGGGAGTAAAGATTCTATGGCAGACTGAAGTTAAATATCTTGGAGTGATTCTTGATAGTAATCTCCTATTCAGCAAACATATAAGTTACATTACCTCGAAGACATCCAAAGTCTTAGCACAGCTCTACTCTATGATCAACAGACAAAGTAAACTGGACACATAAACAAAATTAACAATTTACAACATGGTAATTCGACCGGTCATCACTTATGCATCCCCTACATGGAGCCACACCGCAAATACAAACATTCTGAAACTTCAGAGATTACAGAATAAGTGCCTGAGGATGATTGTGGATGCCTCTTGGTTTATTAGAATCTCCCAGATCCATAGAGAAGTTAATATCTCTTATATCTCTTCCCTTCTCCTGGATCTAGCTGAGAAGTTCTTTACCAAGACAAGCAACCATCCAGAACCGTTATCTCTTCCCTTCTCCTAGATCTAGCTGAGAAGTTCTTTACCAAGACAAGCAACCATCCAGAACTGTTAATCAAAGGAAGCTTCGGAATGTGACGAAGCAGAAAGTTACAAATATAAAAGACCAAAGTCCATCTTAAGTTCAGCTCAACACAGCTAATTTCACTGCCCTCAATGGGCGAGCATATAGCTCACAAACACTCCATTCAAAGTTCTTTCATTACAGACAAAGGGGAATATGAAAAGCAATTTTGCTTCACCTGTCTAGCCAGAAATGTTATTTGTTATTCTTAATAAATGAATAATTTCTTTCCATAAGCTGGTGTGAGTTTGTTTGGCATGTAGGAGGGGTGTAACGTGTTAATAAAATATGTGAAACTCTGGTTTTGTAGTGTAGCTGCTCGATTAACTAGCAGAGACGCAATTATAGTTTTTAAATTATATACAAGAACAGCAAGTTAACAACACAGGTAAGTGGACTGTAATTGGGTGATTCGATAGGCCTAACCACTGTTGGAATCGCTATTGTTGATTAATTAATAAAAGCAACTGAGTCGTAGGCTTACTGCCGTACTTTGTTGAAGGGTTTTTTCGTAGCCCTTACATAGCTCCAGGAGACTCCCGATTGGTATGGAAGGCATCAAGGAACAGATTAAGACTCTAAACAAGGAGGAGTCATTAGAAGTTTTAAAACTTATCATGGCAAAGTTTGAGACTGACTAGCCAGGTTATTTAAACCTGTACACCCAAATAAATGATCCAGAAGTAGAGGATGAAGAATCCCAAGGGGAATTCATAACTCTTCTGCCATCTAAAAATCCCCGTCATAACAACTCACAAGAAGAGCACTCAAACAAACTGAGAAGAACAGCAGACGTTCTTATGGAGGATGACTCACTCACACAGAACATGCCGAAAAACTCGGAGAAGGTCCCCCCCCCCCCCAATTATTCTACGGGCAAGGAGAAATGGATTTCTGTCATATCAACCCTCAGGGAGCAAAACATTACATACTCCTGGGCAAAAAACTCAGATGAGGGAGTCAAAATCCAGCCACCATCACTGATTACGGGCAGATGACAGGCTACTGGACACCAAAAATTTTCCATACATTTGCTTTTCTGAGTGAAAAGACCCTAAAGGTGGTAATACATGGAGTCACAGAAGGAATCACTCCAGAAGAAATCTCAGCTGATTTAAACAACCAGAGCCTGACCCCAATCAAAGTAAGTAGGATGCTCAGGTCTGATAAAAAGCCAATGCCTTTAGTACTCGTGGAGATTGATAACACCCAGAAGAAAATATATGAGCTGACTGCTGTCTGCAGCCTCAGAATTACTACAGAATCTCTAAGAAAGAGAGCATCAGCAGGACAGTGCCATAGATGTCATTGATTTGGGCACGCCCAGAAGCTATGCTGGGCGTGCCCAAATGGTGCTTAAAACGTGGGGAAGGCTACCAGACCATCATATGCACCAAGCCAAGATCTACGCCAGCTAACAGTGTGCAAACTGCAGAGGTCCTCTCCCCACTAACTATAAAGGATGCATAGCACACCCAAAGAACTGCGGGTCTCCCAAAACCGCTCATCCTTCACCCAGCAGTGACACCCTGGGCAACTGTGCAGATCGCCATCCAGTTCAAATAACCTCCACCTTGACAGCTCAGAAAAGAAATCAACCTGAAACCAGGACCAAAACATGTGCTGAGGCTGCATGATCCAAGAATACTTCCTCCAGCGAATTTACAAGCTCCAACCTTACATCAGTTTCTAACTGCCTCACTAGCTACCATGCTTCAGGAATTCAGCAAAACAAATCCTCCACCATCCTCCATGAAGAAATTCCTTCAAGGTACCCATTCCATTCTGACAGCTCTCAATCATGAACAATAGGAAATATAAGCCTAACTCCCTTACTATAACTCCATGGAATGCAAATGGATTGAACAACAAACTCCTTGAACTACAAGAGTTCACTCACAGATACACTCATGATATAATTCTAGTAAATGAAACACATCTCAGGCCAGCTAATAACCCTAAATTACAGAACTATGCAATGTACAAAACAGACAGACTCACTGCCAGTGGAGGCGGCACAGCCATATTCATTAAAAACTACATAAGCCACAATGTACTGACCAATCCACAAACCAAGAACCTAGAGATAACAGGCATTCAAGTTCATACAAACAATGCTGGTAGTATCAAAATCAATGCAGTATACAACCCACCCAGCATTCTATTACTGTTATCTGACTTGGACTCCATTCTCAGATCCACAGATTTCAATGCCAAGCATACAGCTTGGTATAGCTCCACAATCAATGACAAAGGCCGCATCCTAAACCATTACTCAACGCAAAATTCTATTGTTATAGCCGGACCCACAGAGCCCACTGATCACAGTCCAAATGGAAGCTCAGACATACTGGACATCACAATCCTCAGAAATATCAGATACCAATACCAACTGGAAACGCTCAACGAATTATCATCTGATCACAACCCCATTCTGCTCAAGCTCGGTACACAAGAACAGTTCTCTCCTCCACACTCCATTTTTTCATGGGAAAAGCTCTCCAAAACTCTCTCAGACCACAGTGGCCCAGCATCCATTATCCATAACAAAGAGGAGATAGATATAGCTGTCAACAACCTCACTTACCAAATTAAAAAAGCACTAACTTCGGTCACACAAACCACAGTTTTTCATTCCAGTGGTCAGATTCCTGAGGAAATTATGGACCTGATGAGACTGAAAAACAGAGCCAGAAAGAGGTACCATAATAGAAAATCCCCACAAGATAAATCAACTCTGAGTAATTTAAATAGACAAGTCCGTGAAGCTCTACAAAAGCATCGAAATCAAGATTGGGAAACCAAATTGAACAATCTGAACCCAGAGGATAACTCCATCTGGAAATTCTTGAGTATCCTCTGCACTAAAAGGCAACTCATACCCCCCAATTCAGACCAAGAAAGGAGCAGCTCACATTGACCAAGAAAAAGCAGAAGCTTTGATTGATAATTTGGAAATTCAGTGTAACTCCTCTTACGAGAATTTAAACGTCAATCTAATCTACAAGCTCCACTGCAGAGTCAGGCAGGTCATAATAGAACAAAAAAAGAAGGCAGAACCCATCACACCTACCTCTCCAGCAGAAGTTATAAATATTATAACCCACTTGAATAACAACAAGGCTCCAGGTCCAGATGGAATCACAAACAGAACAATCAAACTACTCCCCAGAAAAGCCATTGTGCACCTAGTCAATATTATCAATGCTATCCTCAGATTCAAATATTTTCCCTTAGCATGGAAAACTGCTGACATCACACCAATCAAAAAGATTGGAAAAAACCCTCAACTCCCCAAAAGCTACAGACCTATCAGCCTACTGTCAAGCCTAGGTAAGGTTGCAGAAATAGTCATCCTTACAAGTCTTCAATCAGCAACAGATAAACTAGGTATTATCCCTAATGAGCAGTTGAGATTCAGAAAAAAGCATAGCACTACACATCAGATACACCGACTGGCTGAATTTATCACCACAGGTTTCAACTGGAACCTCCACACTGCTGCGGTCTTTTATAGACACTGCAAAGGCTTTTGACAAGGTGTGGCCCCAGGGTCTTCTCTACAAACTCATCAAATTTAACATGCTAACTAATCTAATAAAAATCATAGATAGTTACCTTAAAGACAGATTCATGCAAGATCCTGGCAGGTGTGCCGCAGGGTTCTCTTCTGGCTCCCCTGCTGTTTTCTATCTACATACTTGATATTCCACAAAATTCAAGTTCAACAATTGCAGCATTATATGCAGATGATACTGCATTATTAACAAGATCTCTCTGTCCCAGACTAGCTATCAAAAGGCTCCAAAACTGTATTCACACATTGGAGAAATGGCTGATGGACTGGAGGATCCAAACAAACCCACTGAAGAGTTCAGCCATCCTATTCACTAAAAGAAGTTTCAGATCAAGGAAGACATAAACTTGCTTGGTGTCAAGATCCCATGGCAGAATGAAGTCAGATACCTCGGTGTCATGGTTGACAAAAACTCCACTTCACCAATCATATAAAACACATAAGATCAAAGACATCCAAAGCAATCGCCCAGCTCTACTCCATGATCAACAGAAGAAGTAATCTGGATATCGGGAACAAACTACTCATATACAAGACGGTAATACGCCCAGTCATCACTTATACATCTCCTGCATGGAGCCACACCTTGAAAACAAATATTAAAAAACTGCAGAGGATACAGAACAAATGCCTGAGAATGATTCTGGATGCCCCATGGTTTATCAAAAACTCCCAGATTCACAGAGAAGTCAACATTCCCTGCATCGCATCCCTCCTCCATGATTTGGCAGCAAAGTTCTTCACCAAGACAATCAACCAAACCTGCTGATCAAGCAAGCTTCAGACTACAATGAAACAGAATTCTACAAATACAAAAGACCCAAGTCAATTTTATGCTCAGCTGACCACAGCTAATCTCTCTGCCCTTCCTGGGCGAGCTTAATGCTCAATAACTCTCCACTCAAAGAACTCCCCCTCAGACAAAGGGGAATATGAAAAGCATTTATGCTTCACCCAACAAATCAGCAATGTTCTGCCTTAATAAATGGCTTCTAAAATCCATAAAATATTGCAGACTGTGATCACACGTGTGCAGACCTTCTCCAGTACTACTTGGGTTTTCATCTTCCCCTGTTTGGAGTTAATGATTATACAGGTGCAAAAGTTGAAATTGTTCCTGAATACTACAATACCTGTGCTTAACTCTAATCCTGCTAAAACACTCTGGAATTGACATTCTTTCCATTAAAAAAAAAAAAAAAAAAGTAAAATTTGGTATAAAGAAATCTTGAATTTCTTTTGCTGCAAAGTTCCACAATTAGCTATGGACAATAATGTTTTGTTTCATAACTTGAAGTTACAAGGATACCCTAACAGGAGGGATCTTACTTGGAGAATTGCATATGGCTGCCTTCCAGTCAATGCCATCAAATGGATGGACTTTAACATCGGAGATGCAATCTGTGACATCCATTACTGATTGGAAACAGTAGAACATGCATTCTACAGCTGCCCTCTTGCCCTGCGTATTTGGAACAGATTATGTAATGTGTTGGGAATTCCATTACTTACAACCGAACAAGTTATTTTTTTTTATAATACCCACCACCTGTCAGCAATGGGAAGAGAATTTTGAATGGTTATGGAAGGTTAGAAAGAAACATGTATTTGAAATCCAGCAATATAATGCTTTATAATCCAATTCTTTAAATCCAATGCTTTAAAATTCAAATGCTTTATAATATTGTACTGTGGAAATTTTTTTGTTCAGTCAGATGATTCTTGTATTTAGAAAGAAGCATTCTAGGAGATATCAAATTTTTGACTAGATGGTGTAGACCACCCACATCATGCAGTGTTCACAAGGGTGAGATAAAATTCTGTCTATTCTTGTTATGGGAGGTTTTTTAAATTGTTCCATCCTCTTAATTCAATGTCGTCTTATAGTCAATTAAGGGGATGACTGGAGAGCAATCCCAAGCAGAGAAGGCCAACTCAAGGCAGTTAACCCAGATGGGGCTAATTACCTAGGTATCAGTTATCTTTGCACTTTAGTTTCGGTTGGTCTTGGTTGTTCATCTGTATGAGATTGGTGAAAAAGGAAAACTGATAGCCTTTGGCTATATGATGATATAAAAGAGCTGAGGACTTTTCTCTCTCTCTCTCTCTTTCTTTCTCTCATGCTATCTATGTGTCTTTCTTTCTCCTGATACTATCAGACTCTCTTGCACCCTTATACTAACTACTATAGTCCTATGATGAGCAACCCTTTACTTTTTCACCTCAATAAAGATCAAAACGTGCCTGGGTAGTGACCCTTCTAATGCATAGTATTATATGTAGGCTGTTCAATAAGTAATAAGACTATATTTATACAGAAAACAGATTACCTTTAATCATCATCATTTACATGGTCTTTTTCGAAGTAACTACCGTGAGACGCGATGTATTTGTCCCAATGTTGCGTCCACTTCTTAAACACGTGAAAGTCCATTTTTTTAGAGTTCTTTCAAAACCCCTCCGCAGCTTTTACACATGCTTTGTTGCTTTCGAAATGGTGGCCTCTTAGTGGTTTCTTGAGCTGAGGAAACAGCCAGAAATCGCACAGTGCGAGATCAGGACTGTATGGAGGGTGTGGTAAGATATCTATGTTGTTCTTCTGCAAAATGTCCACTACACAACCAGCAATATGTGGCCTTGCATTATCGTGGTGCAATAAGAAGCCATTCTTCAGCAATGGACGCTTCCTTTTGACGTGCTGTACGATTGTCCGTAAAACATCAGCATAGTATGAGCCGTTTACAGTATTCCCAGGTTCTACAGCGTGTTGGTAAACAATGCCTTCGTAGTCAAAAAAAACATTATGGTCATAACTTTACCAGCCGATTTTACAGTTTTTGCTTTCTTGGGGGTAGGCGAAGACGGATGCTTCCATTCACTGCTTTGTTGTTTCATTGTAGGGTCATAGTGATACAACCAAGCTTCATCTGCTGTAATGATGCATTTTAAGAAGTTGTCTCCTTCTTGTTCCAGTCTTTCTTTCCATTCTGTGCACACATCCACTCGATGCTGCATCGAGTGGATGTGTGCACAGATGGAAAGAAAGAACGTGTTTGCGCCCGATGGATTCCCATCGGGCGCAAACACGTTTCAGTCCCCAAATGTTCAGCCATGACTGAGTGAACATTTCCCACAGAAATATTCAGGACAACATATAGCTGGCGTACTGTAATTCTGCGATCCTCCTTGATGATAATCGCTGCTGTGTTGATCATTGTCTCTGTGATGGACGTTGAAGGTTTTCCCTCACGTTCAAGATCTTCCACATTTTGCCTTCCTTCCTTAAAAGTTTTATACCAGTGAAAAACACTTGCCCTCGATATTGCTTCATCGTGGAAAGCTTCGCATATTATGTTAAAAGTGTCCGATGCCGATTTTTGCAAACGCACACAAAATTTGATTGCATAACGTTGTTCCAAGGATGCTTCCGTTTCGACAACTGGTTGCGGCTCGTGGGCGTGCCTAAACAAGCTTGCATTTAATCACGTGACACTCTGGCACATCAGCCCGTATATGCCATCTATCAATCTCTTTTGTTAATACAGACAGCAGCATTTCTTTATTCCACAGAAATTAATATTGTGATGAGCGGTTTCACGACAGTAAAATTAGTCTTATTACTTATTGAACAGCCCTCATACATACCTGTAAGGATATGTGCTTTGCATTATGGGATACTAATGCAAGTGATGTGAAGTCATTAGCTTCTATATACAAGTTACCCCAGTCCTGAAAATACTTCAGGTGCAAACTTTGTTTGCTGGTGCTTAGATAAAGGACTAAACCAAGAATATAATTTTTTGGTATCTTTAATTTATTGTGGGGTACAGGATAAGATTGATACATATAAGCTAATCAGGGTTATCAGGTTGACAAAGATTTTTCATAGAATGGAAGAGGGGTGTAGAACAAGAGGCCATTGCTGGAAAATTGTATAAAGATGGTGTGAGCAGAGGAGTGAGGAGAAGTTTCTTTATATTGAGACTGGTTAGTGAGTGGAATGCATTGCCTCAGTGTGTCGTGAATATAGACACACTGCATTAGTTTAAGGCACGGTTGGATGAGCATTGTATGATAGTGTGTACCTCCCACGATAAGTCTCTGATTCAATGGAGGTCAGATGTTAATAATAATAATTTTTTTTATTACGGTTTCTTTTCTGGCCATTTTATTTGTAGGATTCTTAAACAGTTTTTTTTCCCTAATTACTTTTGTTGTCCATGTTTCTGATGCATAAAGTAGAACTGATGTAATATTTGTATTAAACAATTTGGTTTTGTTTCTTCTCCCTTGCTCCTCCCTTATTTATTATTGATACTAGGTAATTTTCTAAATTTTGACCATCCAGTACCATGTCTTCTTGCTTATTTTCATTATTTGCATTTTATTTATTCTTCATTTAATCTCAACAGTCAAGGCTTTTCCTTTAGTTTTGTTTTTTCCTTCATATGTTGTTGTGTATGTGTCGGTAAATATATTATCTACAAAATCCAAGTCATGTAAATGTTCTGTTAAATTCCACTGTTATTATTGGAAAGGGTCCAGAGAAGACCAAGGTCAATACTGGTCTTTGGGATTTGGATATATAAAGACAGATGGAGGGAATGCAGTTTGCAAAGCCCTGTGAATGAGAGGATATGATTGCGACATTAAAGTGGGTAAAGGATTATTACCAGGTTAACATTGAAGACATTTTTCATAGAAAGGGAGGAGGTAGAACCTCATGTCAGAGGTTTAATGGAGTATTAGCATTAGGAAAGGATTAGAAACTAATTTTAATGCTTCCAGTATTTCATCACTGAGACATTCAGGGAGTAAAAAACACTTGTAACACCCACACACAATACTAAATGAAACTGAAATGACTCTAATTGTAGCTGGCCTAGGATGTAAACTGGGACTCCTTATGCAACTTCCCAGAATTCCTGAATTTTGGGAAGTTTCATGCATCCATATTTGTTGATTTCCGAGTGCTGCTATAGATTCCAAAACTAGTCTTTCTTTTTTTTAAATTTACTATGGTAGAGAATGGCAGTTTTAATCCAGAAGATCCTGTTAGTTGTCTCCAATACATTGGTCTGCAAGGCCAGATTGACTATAGTCATGATTGCAGATGCAAGATTTGTGTTAATCTAAATGAGTACTGACAGTACTAGGAAAGGATTAACAACTAATTTTAATGCTTCCAATGTTTCGTCTGTCTGCAATCACGAATATGGTCAATCTGGTCTTTGCATACCATGTAGTGGAGACAACTCACAGGATCTTCTGGAAGAAAACCACCATGCTTCACCATAGTAAATTCAAAAAGGAAAGATTATTTTAGCCCTCTATGGGCAAATGTCAAATGCCCATAGAGGGCACACCACCTAGATAGGACTTTAGTTAGCCACTTGTTTCATTTAGTATTGTGTTGTCTTTGTGTGTGTTGCAAGTGTCATTATACTCCCTGTACTCATTGAGGATGTCTGCGACTGAGATGAAATAATGGAAGCATTAAAATTAGTTTTTAATCCTTTTCTAGTGCTGTCAATTCTCCATTAAATCTAAAACACAATGTTCTCCCAGCACTTAGGCCTTAACACATGGAGGAGGTAGAACAAGGCGACATCGCTGAAAACTGTATAAGGAGCAGGTTCTTTTCACGGACAGTGGTTGTTGAGTGGAATGTATTGCCTGATATGGTGATGAATGCTTGATACACTGCTGAGTTAAAAGCATGGTTTTGATTAGCTTTGTGTGTAACAGCATTTGCCTCCATGGAGGTCTAGCGTTGTTGTTATTATTATTCAGGCTTCCATGGAGTCAAAAGAATCATCATGGGAGGTCCTTCCTAGGAAACACAGTCGATCATACCACTCCTTGAACTCATTGACCATTCTCGCTCTCACCATTCTGTTAGGCAATGCATTCCACGGTTCAACCACCCTCCATGCAAAGAAACCACTTCTCACCCTCTTGCTCACAGCTTCCTTTCATAACTTCTGGGGATGGCCCATTGTCATCACTACTTCCTGGAGTGCTGAAATAATTCCTTTTGTACTTTTCATAGCATTTTTCATAACCTAATCTTCAATAATAAGAAATATTGTTGGGGAGAGAATGCAGCCCTGTCTAACTCCTGTTTTAATTTCAAACTTTTCTTTAAAGTTCTCCATTGTGTATGATTTGTGTTTTATATTTTTCTTAAATTTTCTTACCTCTGTTGATGATTTTACATAGCATGCCATAATGACTTTCATTTCCATATTAGTTCTCTATCAATCCTGTCAAAAGCTTTTTTCAAAATCAACAGTTGATATAATGATTTGACTGTTCTATTATTATTATGGGTGTAGCTATTTGATCTATACATGACCTGTTGGCTTCAATCTTGATTTTGTTTCTCTTAGCTTTTGATCATTTTTTTTTCTAATTTTTGCTGTATAAAATACTAATATTTTAGTATTTTACTAAACTTTTTCTTGTTTTATTCTTGTTAGTCTTTTACTTGAGTGGAATATATTGCCTGATTTGTTTTATTAATAATGATATTCTTCTCCAATTATTGCAATCAGTTAATTATTTTTTTTATCAGTGATCCAATGTTCTATTCATATGGTCATTCTTCCTGCATCCGTATTTGGTTAAGAAACGGAGTATGTTCACCATTAAATCTATCTCTGCTTTTAATAGTTGGTTTGGTGTACTGTCTATACCAGCTACTTTTCCATTTTTATTTTCTTTTAGTGCTTTTTGTGTTTCACTTTTTAAATTTTTTTTTCTTTCTCTATTTTTAGCATTTTTTATTATTTCATGACACTTTCAAGGAGTCTTAAAGACTTAACAAAGGAGGGCACTACTCTACAACTCTCCATCTCCACCACTTAATCCACAAAAAATCGGTCTTTAGAACACACGCAATTTACTGACAAAAAATGTTGTTGGTGATGATGGCAGTAAATGGCGTTTATGGTAGCAGTGTCATAGTAAGAGAATTAAGTAGTAGTGGAGAGTGTGAGAGGTATTTAGCAAAGTAGAGTGCCCTCCCATGATGAGTCCTTGGACCCCCCTGTGGGTATCATGTAATAACTACAGCAGCAAAACTACCACTGCCTTCATCTACACCAACACCATCTACTGCACACCACCACTAGTATTTTTTTGTCTATAAATTAAGTGTGTTCTGAAGACCAATTTGTCTGTATATAAGATGAAAAACCAGAGTTTCCAGGAGAAAATAATCCTGCTACCTTCACATGAGATTGGCTAACTCACTTTCAATTGAAAAAAAATCCATATAAAGATTCTTCTCGTCACGACAAACTTAAGTCTTTTACAATCGAAGGGTGCAACTTGCCATCGTTCTTCTGATTGCACTACGTAGGCGCTTTTTTGGATAAAATGTTAGATTGAAAATTGAAAAAAAAATTTCTTTTTTTTTCTTCTGGTATTTGAATTTATTTTTCAGTATCTTTATCCATTATCTTCTCAAAGTTCATCTTTAATAATATTTCCTTCTTTTCTTGCCTGCCATTGTTTACATGATATATAAAGTTTTAGTATCACCTATTAGCTGCAGTATCTACCTCATTTAAATTTTCTGTAAACACTTAGCTTTTCTTAGATTTTTTTTAATCTCTTTATGCATGTCTTTATATTTTTTGATGTTATTTACCAATCTGAATGATTGTTTTAGCATTTCGATCACCCATTATTATAATTATATCTGTAGGATTTGTGTCATCTATTATTTTTGATAATATAAAATATATTTTTTCTTTTTTCATTTACATTATTAGTTGGTGCATATACATTTATAATTGTATAAATTATAAATGTATATGTATATTATAAATTATAAATTATAAACTTAACCCCCCCCCCAACTGGCCATGACTTCTATAGACGTCCATTGAATAACATGGATAAGAAGTGCAATTTGGTCTCACTATTTCATCCACCTTGGCCAGTAGCGAGGTTAAATCTTCCTCTTATCCATCTTTCTGTAATTAGTTCTCATTTTATCATTGCTGCTCTTGCTTTATTGGACATCATTACTGCCACTCCTTTTGCATGTTCACTATCCTCATCTTTGTTTCCAGAGTATGTTATTGTTTCTTCTGAACTCAATTGGATCAGTCCCTATCCATTACATCTTGGCTGTATTAGTTGCTTCTGCTTCATACATAGTCCTCGCATTCCAAAATTCAATTTGTATTTCTTTTTTTATTCAAATTAAGTGGATATTGAATCCAACATTATTTCAAAGCCGAATAAAGTAACTACAAGAATTTCATGCCGAATATAGAAACTATAAAAGTTTTGACAGATCCAAGCATAAGCAAACCTTTCATGACAGGGCAATTTGTAGTAAGCCTGATCACTATCCTTAGTATTTCCCATAATGTAAAACACATCTTCTAGCAGACATGTATGATGTTATACATTATTGGGGGGGGGTCACTACCCAATTTCTTTTTTAGCTCCAAATAATTTGTATGTCTTCTGGTTTTTGAGTCTTTTCTGTCATGTTCCTCAATTCTCTAGTTTCTCCATGAGAGGTTTACTAGGGGATGTCATTCTCAACAATTGGTCTTCATTTACGGCCATTTTTTGGTCAGATTCTTCTGTGAACCTGATTTCCATAGTAAAGTACTTTTTTTGTAATACAAGGATGAGTTGCTAGCCATTTGATCAACTCTCACTCATATCCAGGCTTCGGACTAGCATGATGTAGCATAGCTGCATCATGGCTGGTTTTTCCAATTTTAAAAAGAAATAAAACTGTGAAAGTTGCACAGGAATTTTTCTACTAAATGTTCAAGGTACAGTTTATGGAAGAATGATAAGAAAAACTGTGGAAGAGAAATTTAGAGTAGAACAAGCTTGGTTCAGGAAAAATCGAGGTTGTCAGAACTAGATTTTCACTTTAAAAAAAGCTAAGAAACTAAGGGAATAAAACAAGGAGCTGTGTTTAAGTTTAGTAGATCTGGACATGCACATGCACATGACAAGTGCCAAGAGAAAAGCTAATTAATCACACTTGCCACAGTAGAAAATCATATTTATTTGACACATATTTCATCTTATGTATCCTAAGACATCATAGTGTGTGAGAGAGAGAACATTAGCAAGGAGTTTTGAACAAGAACACTACAGTGCATGTCAGCCAAATCTGAATTCTGCTGTATATGTAGTTGCACATTTGTTAAGTTGAAAACCGTTCTGCTGAAAATAGGTTAAATATTTGTAATAAGCCTATTTAATGCAATTCAGTATAAGTTTTTCATTACGACTAAGGGTTGTAAAGTAAAATAGAGCTTCAGAGCTCTACTCAAAGAGCTATTCAAAGACCTCTACTCTTTGAATAGTGTCAAAGAACTATTCAAAGAACTTTCTTTGAATAGTTGTTCATATCTGTACAATACAAAAGATAATTTAATTATGTAAACTTCACAGGTCTTGCGATGCAATAGACAAGCTGTTCAAAACACTGGTTATGATGTAAATGGGACTTTGTACTGTGCAGTATACAATATATATTTAAGTTGTGTGACAGCAACTAGAATTTAAGGAGATACAAGAAATAAGCAGGAACAGAAAAAACTAACAGCATTCTGAATGAAGAACCTATAGGGCAAGTAACGCATTTCAGCTGTACAGGTAAAATATTTTGTGAAGATCGCAAATTAAATATGGAAGTAGACAATAGAATTAACACTATGGTATGGTCCTGAGTTCACTGAATAAATTTATATGGAATAGTGTCAAAAGTGAATGAAGAGGATGCATTCTGAATACTGTACACTAAATATCAATAAGGCAGAGGAATTAGATGGAATTTCACGTATTTTAAGGGCATATGCTATTGAACTGACTGTGCCATTAACTTGGCTATTTAATGAACGTCTCGCACTTCATCCACTGCTTACGCTCTTCAGTAACCTGGAGAGTGGATGAAAGGTAGGATAGTACCATTGTATAAGGAGATACAATGGTGGTAGAATGGCGGTATCAAGGTATAGGCCTGTTTACTTTTTAGAGAAATTGGTATGAACTTGTATGCAGATGAAGGCAATATTATTTATGCAGGCCAGCATGGATTTGTTAAAGGACACTCTTGTTTTAGTAATCTGGTTACCTTTCACAATAGAGAAACAACCAGTGGATAGGGACAAGGTATACAATGATTTTTCAAAAATATTTGGCACGCGACAATTTGATTTTTAAGTTATTATTATTCCTGATACCTCCAAGGAGTCCAAAGACTCATCGCAGGAGGACACCTACAACTGTCTCAACCACTACACCGAACCTCTACTACAGATCATCGCCATCTACCACCCACCTCCACTACCACCACAACTAGTATTTTTTGTCTGTAAATTGTGTGTGTTCTTAAGGGCCGATTTGTCTGTATGCGGAATGAAAAACCTGAGTTTCCAGGAGAAAAAAACCTTCTACCTCCGTATGAGATTGGCTAACTCACCTTTGATTGAAATCGTCCAGATAAAGATTCCTCCCATCGCGACAAGAATTGAACTTAGGCCTATTCCAATCGAAAGGCGCAATGTACTGTCGTTATTCCAATTGCGCTAGGGAGGCACTTATAGTTGCAACATATAGGTTTCAGTATTAGGTTAGTGGATTTGATTGGTGATTAGCTCTCTGATAGATATCAGAGTTGTATAAAGGGGAGCCATATCAGAGAGAATGAAGGCTACAAGTGTGGTCCCACAAAGTTCTGTACTGGCACCATTACCGTTTAATCTGTAAATGATATTGTCATAGGACTGCAGGGAGATGTTCATTGTTCAGATGTGCAGTTTGGGAGTAATAGTGCTGTTTCTTTAGCTCTTCAAGAGGATTTGAATAAACTGGTGGCCATACAAATGAGAATGTCAATTTAATTCAACTAAATGTAAGGTTTTAAAATTTAGAATCCATAGGTGGGATGTTTAACTCTCACATGGAGTTAATCTGATTGCCTTTTATACTAAAGTAACCAGAGCATTTGATGAGCAAAAAAGCATATACTGCCATTTATTTGGATTTTATAAAAGCCTTTGACAGTGTGTCATGTGTTAGGCTGATATTTAACTTACAGCATATGCATTCAGATGTCAGGTTAGTGAAATGGATCAGGAACTTGCTGTACGATAGATATCAGAGAGTTGTGTACAAGGTAGCAATATAACTATTATCATTATTATCTGACCTCCATGGAGTCAGACGTCGTAGGAGGTACACACTATTGCACACAATGCTCATCCAACTGTGCCTTAAACTGATTCATTGTGTCTACATTCACAACACGTTCAAGCAATGCATTCCACTCACCAACCACTCCATGCAAAGTTATATAAATGTGGTGTGGTGAAGAAGGGTGTGAGGAGTAGATTTTTTACATGGAGAATTGTAAATGAATTGAATGCATTGCCAGAATGTGTTGTTAATACAAGGAGTGTTAAGGAATAAGATTCTATATAATAAATATGCTGTCAGTTGAATGAACTTCTCACGGTGAGTCTGTCAACTCCATGGAAGGTGCAATAATAATAATAATATCAACCTGTCACAATCATATATCCCTCTCTTCCTCCTATTCATGAGGCTTTGAAACTACATTCTCTCAACTTGTTCTCATACTGCACGTTCCGAAGACCACTGACCAGAACCTGTATTGTTTTACTTGGGTGTATATCACTGACATTGTCAATGGATTTGCAGGGACTATTGAATAAATTATATATTTAGTTTAATCCTTTATTCAAGCTTAAGCAAACAAAGTTTGCGCCTGAAGTATCTTCAGGACTGGGGCAACTTGTGGCAAAGGTGGACTGAGTTCTGATTACTTTCCTTAGTATCCTTTTCAAGTGCAAACTTTGTTTGCTTACGCTTGAATAAAGGATTAAACTAAATATATCATTTATAGTATACCAAGTGAAAAAACTTCCAACAGGGAATATTCAGTTGTTTGCCAATGATGTGAAGCTGGGAATGATTATTAGTAATAGTGTCAGTGTTGTTGCCTTTCAGGAGGATTTGAAGAAGCTGAACAGAAGGCAAATGAGAGTATCAGTTTAATTCAACTAAAGTTAAGAGTTGAAGATTTTGATCCATCAGAAGCTGCACTATCTGTTGGTGGAAATGTAGTAGAGTAAGTGGAGGAGACAAAAGTACCTTGGTGCGATGACTAGCAACAAAGTTTAGGGAACATGTAGCAAAGGTGGTGAAAGTATCCACAGGATTGCTGCAATATTGAGGATACTGACCTGAAGAATTAGATAATGGATGATTCCATTGTATAAAGCCCTAATAATACCACATCTGCATTATAGTGCAAAGATTCGGTCACTGGGATTTGAAGGGGAATAAATTAACCTTGTAGAAAGTACAGTGGCAGGTTTTTTTAAAAAAAAAACTCTACAATGTAGGCTATGAGAATAGACCAAAGACGTGGAGTTTGATGTATAGGAGGCAGAAAAGTGACATGGTTGAAACATTTTAACTGTTACGAGGTACTTAGAGGTACTTACAGGGTTGATATTGGGAAGTTCTTTCATAAGGTAGATCAAAAAGGAGCAAAGACAAGGGGCAATCCCTGGAAGTTACAAATGGAAATGGTAGGAGGATGAGGAGTGGCTTTTTTGAATGGTGGGTGGCTCACCTGTGGAATGCCTTACCTGATAATATAATGAAAGCATTAACAATTACTGGGTTTAAGTTTTATGATAGACTTTGTTGTCCAGGTTCTGTCTTTTCTGATGAGTTTCGTTGCTCCATGGAGGTCTTGAATGATAATAAAGTCTGTGGTTACAAACTTGGATATAAAATTTCTAATCTCATGCTTAGACTGAGGAAATTACACAAATTTGTTGTAATGGTGAGATTAAAATTCTCACCATTAGGAATTTGTGTCATTTCTAAGTTAACAATTCTTTTTATTTCTCCATTAATTTAACATAATTTATTTTATAGGTTCATTCTTCTCCATTTCGATATCATATGGCTTATCTTGGAGCATGTCGACTGGCCACATTGGATGATTATTCAAAGGTGTGTGTTTCACACAAAGAATGGACTATTAAGGGATCAGCTTGTTTGGTGAAATGGCATATGTAAATATAAAAATGATCACATATACTGTATGTTGTATATGTTCTTGTACTAATTAGGATTTAGACTTGCTGTAGAAATGAATGCAAGTCTTATTTCAGTGTGTCAAGTTTATGAAAGTTTTCTTTAAGGTTAACATTTTTATCTTTATATAAATTGTCTTTCAAAAATGAGGGATGAGAAAAAATAAAGCCTAATTTTTGTACTTTAGTCTCTATAGTACAAATTAGTTATAACAACTTCATGCTTTATACATATTTTGATTTAACTTGTTTTATTATTATGATTATGATTGATTCAGGCCTCCATGGAGTCAAAAGACTCATCGTGGGAGGCTCTTCCTAGAAAACACAGTATCATACCACTTCTTGAACTTATTGACCATTGATGCTCCCACCACTCTATCAGACAATTCATTCTATCCCTCCATGCAAAAAAAACCATTCCTCACCCTCTTGCTCACAGCTTCCTTTCATAACTTCCAGGAATGGCCAATTGTCCTCATTCCTTCCTCCTGTTCCATCGAACAAAATAACTTCCTGGTGTCAACCCTGTAACTAACTCTTCACAGTTTAAAAGTCTCAATCATATTACTTCTCCTCTTCTATCTACCAAACTCTACAGTCCACATTTCCTCAGCCTGTCCTCATAACTGACATTGTACAGTCCTGAAACGATTTTTTTGTTATCTTCCTCTGTACCCTTTCCACAGTTAATTAATCCCCTTCAAATCCTGGGAACCAAATTTGAGAACAGTACTCTAAGTGTGGTCTGATCAAGGCTTTATACAATGGAATGACAACTCTTTTATCTCTGCAGGTCAGTGTCCGTCTCAGTATTACAGCAATCTTCTGCATTACCTTCACTATCTGTTTTAACATTTCACAAGAATAAGAGATAAAATAGATGGACTAAGAGAAGTGCAGTTTGGTTGTGAAAAAGAGCAATTAACTGATCTGAATTTTGCTCTAAGAGAAACAATGGAAAGTACATTGGAAATTTGGAAAAAGCCCGTTTATGGTATTTCTTGATTGGAAAAAAGCATTTGATTGGGTTTGGGAAAGTTTGGAAAAGATGTCATAGAAAAAGAATAAATATTCATGATATGACAGTACATGATGGTATGTATTGAAGTGTGAACTATGTGAAGACTAAATTTAATAATTCAGAGTGGCTTACACATAAAAATGGTCTGTGACAAGGAAACATATAATCTCCATTGCTGTTCATTGTAATGATAAATAGATTCCTTGATGTAGTTAATGACCAGAAAGGAAAAATAGCTGTTTGCAGATTATGTATAGTGTTGGGCACATTCAGAAGAACTACAAATGGGACAATGTGAGACAGAATTGTGGGTTGCATATTAAAACCAGGAAAGTGAGAGCATGGTTTAAATCAGTGTTGAAATGCAAATATTAATGGTGTCAGACTCAATGGATTTGAAGTATAGTGAAATCTTAAAATATCTGAGAAGTATACTCAGATAATGGCGAGTAAGAGTGACTAACTTGCAGAAAGAGGAGGTGGAATGTCTGAATGAGATGAAAAGTATGAAAGATGAGATTATGAGAATGGAAGAAATGTATGCGAGGCACATCAGAATAGGAGAGAGAGAAAGTTTTGGGAATGATAGGAGAGGATAAAAGCAGTAGGAGAGAGGGAATGAGAGAGCGGTTTGGGAATGACAGAAGAGGAGAGTATAGAAACAGTAGAAGAGAGAGAATGAGAGAGGTATTGGAATGGAAGAAGAGGAGAGAATGGGAACAGTAGAAGAGAGGGAATGAGGGAGTTATATGAACGATAGAAGAGGAGAGAGAGAGAGAGAATAGGATAAGTGGAAGAGAAGGAATGAGAGAGAGGTATGGGAATGATAGAAGAGGAGAGAATAGGATAGGTGGAAGAGAGGGAATGAGAGAGAGTTATGTGAATCATAGAAGAGGAGAGAATAGGATAAGTGGAAAGGAGCAAATGAGAGAGAGGTATGGGAATGATAGAAGAGGAGAGAATAGGAACAGTGGAAGAGAGAGAATGAGAGATAGTTATCGGAATGATAGAAGAGGGGGGAGAGAGAGAGAGAATGAGAAAAATGCAAGGGAGCACTGGAACCAGGGATAGGGTGATGTCAGGAAGGCAAGTAAGTAGGGAAACACAGAGAAAGTGATAGAGAAGTGAGAGAGTGAGGGATGCATGGGAGCAATCGAGAAACAGGGTGGTAAGAGGTGTAATGTATGGGGACTCAATAATCCGTGGTGTGCAAGATAGGATATGTGAGGAGTGTTTGCCTGGAAGAATGATAAAAAGTGTGGCTATGGCAATTAAGAGGGATGAAAGGGTGGGTGAGATGATTCTGATGGTAGGAACAAATGACTTGAGAGGTAATGTAAATTGGGCAGCGAGAGAGAGATATGAGATTTTTGCTTGAGGTAGTGTGTGTTGCCTAGGTATCATATTGCTGAGCAGAAGACCAGTAATATTGAATAACATAATAGCTAGAATGAGTCAGAAAAGAGGATTGGAATATGTGGATGCTTGGAAGGTGTTTGAGGACAGAGAGGAATTGTATGCGAAAGACCACCTGCATTTGAATGACGAAGGGTGTAGGCATCTGGAGAGATTGCTGTTCTAAACGACTAAGTGTATCTATACAGGGAAACTAGAATGCCCAAGGTGGATGGTATCAGGGGTGGTCTCTTGTGGGAATGTGTACTTGGGAGAAGGGAGACGACATCAAGTAATGCTGAGCCCAGTGGAGTATAGAGGGGATAATGATGGGTATAGCAACAGTGGCATTTTTATACTAATGCCAAGAGTATCCAGAATAAATGAAAGGAATTGGTGGTGCTGATAACATCAGCCTGGCCAAAGATTATTGGGATCACTGAGACGTGGTTGACAGAAGAGGATATAATAACAGGAATAGAAGTAGCAGGGTACAGCAGTGTTTTGCAGGACAGGAAGGGAAAGCATGATGGTGGAGTACTGCTTATGATAAGAGACGACTTATGTCCTCTAAGAGTGGAGGCTTTGGAAAGCAGCGACACTAATGATTTTGAAAGCATATGGCATGAGGGAAATTCTTGAAGGACATTTGTCTCGCAAGAATTTCTAGAATTCTTGAGAGTCTTAGGCAAGAGTTTTGAATTTGGTCATAGCATCAGTGGGATGTTGTATCAAGCCAAGGAGCACAGAGGGTGGGGACCAGGACATGTTTAGACAGTTGAGCTTGGAAGATGCAAGAAGAATGATTGTTATGGGAAATTTTAACTACAGCAGGATAAATTGGGGAGAGGAAGATGCATGTAGCAACAAGGAAATGGAATTTCTAGAATTCTTGAAGGACATGTCTTAGGCAAGAGTTATGGATTTGGTCATAGCATCAGAAGAGTTGACAATAACTGAGATGACATCTCTCACACCAGTTGGAGAGAGTGACCATATGGTTTTGACTTGGAAAATGAATAGACATGCAGGACTATCAAAGAGATGGGAACTTATGTGGAATTATAATGCAGGTGATTATAATAGTCTTAGCTGTCAACTTGGGGAAGTTTCATGGAGGGAGGAATTGGAAGGCTGGAATATCATTAGTGCTTGGGAAATTGTGAAGAAATATTTTTTAGCAGCAATAGTAAGCTGTATTCCATAAGTGAAGAAGAACACACAATTTGTGTAAAGTGGATGGATGACAAACAATATTAAACAGGAACTACATGTGATGTAGTTCCTGTTTAATATTGGAGGAAAAATTATTGCGGAAGAATGACATTGTGGGATACAAATGGAAACAGAGTGACTGATGCAGAGGACAGTGGAGTTATTCGATGAGCACTTTATTGGAGTATTTCACCCTGGAGAGGAAAGTTTTAATACCAGAGGGATAGGGCAGGTTCAACGTTTAGAGGTGCAGGAGGAAAGCATGTACCAAATACTGAATACTCTGGATGTCAGTAAAGCTGTGGGAATGGATGGTATTTCACTATGAGGTTTGAGAGAATGTGCTAAAGAACTGACAGCTCCTTTGATCTGGCTTTTCAATGAAAGTCTGGCTATGGAAAAGGTACCCAGGGAAGGAGTGGAAGGAGGGTAAGATAGTGCCATTGCATATGGGTGGTAGCAGATTGGAAGTGTCTAATTATAGGCCAGTTTGTGTGTCATCAGTAGTTGTTAAGATTTGGATGTCAGGTTGGTCAACTGGATTCAGGATTGGCTGTCCGATAGGTATCAGAGAGTTGTGTATGGTGGGGCAGTTTCAAGGAGGCAGAGGGTTACAAGTGGGGTCCCACAAGGCTCAGTAATGGTTCTATATTGTTTAACCTTTATTTCAATGACATTGTCAGTGGATTGCAGGGGGATATTCAGTTGTTTGCGGATGATGTGAGGCTGGGAAGGGTTATTAGTAATAGTGCAGATGTGGTAGTCCTGTAAGAGGATTTGAATAAGCTAGACCAGGGGTTAAGTTCTTTGGTAATAAGAGCTGCATATAATACATTTTTGAATGTTCAAGAGCCACAGAAAATATTATTTTAAAATTGTATTTATAAATAATAAAAAATACAACTATATAGTAGTCCTACTCCCCCAAAGAAGAATATGTTTAATCTCTGTTCGGTGAAGGCTTTGATTGATTCTTCATTTATGCAGTTAATTATTTAAATTCTGGCTGGTAGGATGTCAAAGCCATTCTAAGAAGCTTGGTGAGGTGGCTGTTAGTGAGAATAGTATGATGTGTTGACTTGACAAATTTCATTACAGAGAAGAGAGATTCACAGCAGTAAGTTGTCCCATAAACAGATAGTAATCAGAAGCCAGTTTTCTGAAGATTGGGATAATTTGCTTCTGAGATTTGTTTCCAAAAGTCAGTTACAGACGAGCTTTTATGTACTAGCTTCTATCCCACACTTCCTGCAGCTCAATAAGCTGTGTCTCTATTGAAGCAACATCCACGGTAGGTGAAATAACAGGACATCCATCGTTGATGACATCAATCACAAAACGATTCACGAAAAATTCATAACATGGCTTTAACTTTTTTTTTTAGTTTCTCAAACTTATTTCCCAAATCATTAAAGTGTTTCTAAGTTTCCTTCTTATTGTTTCAGTTAAAATCGTCCTCCCATTGTTGGTTAAACACTCTCATTTCTTGTTCGTATTTCCATTTTATATTCTTCTGTTGCTCAGTCATTTTAAACAAGGGTTTTATAACTTTCACTGAAATCAGTCTTAATTATTTATTAATCAGAAAAATACTTATCTACACTAAAATTCACTAGTTATGTTCTGCTACCACCACACGCACGTAACTTGTGCATACTGCATGAAAAGTGATGATGCGGATCCCAGGCAACAGAGGCGGTGGGTAATGCAGTGATCATAGTAGTCACTTTTGGAACTAATTTTGGTGGGAGCGACACAGGCCATAAATGTCAAAACACTTTTTACCAACCAAATATGATAATAAAATCCACATTGTAACAGCCCTTTTCGCCTGTACCATTTAAAGGCTAAAAATGTAAAGTTTTAAAATATATGTTTTTACTTATCTTTAAAGCATTTATGGAATAAAATATTCTAATATTGGTCCACACTATACTACTATAGATTATTAATACAAAAGTTTAGAAAAAATGGCAATGAAAACCAATATTGTCTCGGGAGCCGCACAGAGTAGCTTTTGGGAGCCGCATGCAGTTCGAGAGCTGAAGTTTGCCCACCCTTGAGCTAGACAGATGGGGAAACGAATGTGAATTTCAGTTTAATGCAACAAAATGTGAGGTCTTGGGTCTGGGACATATCGATGGGAAGCTGCATGCTCTACTGGAGGAGCTATATTTGAGGAAGTAGGGGAGACGCAGGATCTGGGATTGATGATTGATAGAAACCTGAAATTCAGGGGACATATTAAAAATGTGGTGAAGGTAACACAGACGATTGCTACAATAATGAGAAGGATGCTGACCAGAAGAGATAAAAGAGCGTTCTGTTGTAGAAGACCCTGATCAGACCACACTTAGACAATTGTTCTCAGATTTGGTCCACAGGATTTGAAGGGGATAAATTAACTGTGGAAATGGTACAAAGGCAGATAACAAAGATGGTTTCAGGACTGTACAATGTTAGTTATGAGGATCTGCTGAGGGAATGTGGACTGCAGAGTTTGGTGGATAGAAGGAGAGATGATATGATTGAGACTTTTAAACTGTTGAGAGGTGGGTACAGGGTTGACACTGGGGAGTTCTTTCACTTGGTTGAACAGCGGGAAGGAGTGATGACAAGAGGCCATCCCTGGAAGTTACTCAAGGAAACTGTGAGCAAGAGGATGAGGAGTGGTTTCTTTGCATGGAGGGTGGTTGAACCGTGAAATGCATTGCCTGATGGAGTGGTGAGAGCGAGAACGGTCAAAGGAGTGGTATGATAGACTTTGTGTCTCCTAGGAGAAAACACAGTCCATCATATGATGAGTCTTTTGACTCCTTGGAGGCCTAAATAATAATACCATATTTATCGATAGATAACACGCGCTTTATCTATACAAAAAAGTCTAAATTCATTAAAACTGAATATGCACGGTATACATTTGAAAGGTATGAGAGGTAAATCAAATGTAATAACAAAACTAAGGTAGAAGTATTACTTAATATTTATTGAACATTACACTATTCAATATGACCTCCCTTTAGCAAATCCATGCTGTTGTTCAAAGATAATACCATTGTTTTCAACACAATTCTGGATCCTAGTTCTCACAAGCTTCTTCAACAACTTAACCACAACACCTGACACATAGATAGGCCTATAATTGGATGCTTGAGTTCTATCACCTCCCTTAAGAAGTGGCACAATCTTTCCCTCCTTCCAGTCCTTTGGAATCGGACATTGCAAGATGATGTATACTATTGCAGAAGTTCATTCTAGGAGAGCATATTTCTGCCTTATATGTTAGCACTGTCCTCGGAATCACTAGTCAATGTCTCACTGTGATGAGTTTGTTACGTATTCTCAGCAGTCTAATCTTTAAAGGTACTTGTGGCATGACCATAAATAATAATAAATTATAATATAATCACAGTAATTTACTTTAATGAAATGAAAGTACAGATATCTCGTGCTGAAAATAACAGTACATCATCAGCATGTAGAACAAGCAATCAAAGGAACTGGATTACAAAGTACGTGCAGCAGTCGGTGGTGTACCAATTAAAACGTGTTGCCGCTTGATAGAAAATAGTATTAATAAATAATATCATTAAAAAACTTTTTAATACTATAAAACTCTGATATTTTAATATATTATAGTTTTAATTTTAATAATATAAAACTCAGAAATAGTTTATAATAATATTTGAATATTATTTATTAATACTAATTTCTAGCACTCTCCAACAGTTTTAAATTGGTAAACCACCAACTGCTGTATGTACTTTGTAATCCGGTTCCTTTGATTGCTTGTTAATACAAACTGATAATATACTCTTATTTTCAGTATGAAACATTTGTACTTTCATTTCATTAAAGTTAATTACTGTGGCTTTCGTGTAATGTATTATTATTTATATTCTCAGCAGGAATATACAGTACATATTGTTCTTTTATTATTATTATTTAACACCTCCAGGGAGTCCAAGACTCATCAAGGGAGGGCACCTACTCTACTACTCACCATCTCTACCATTCAACCTCATCCACCTGCCATCCACTGACCGCATCACCAACACCATCACTAGTATTTTCACAGACAATCACAAACATGCACACCCACGGCAGGATTCAAACCTGCAGCCTTTTAGCTGGAGAGCGGATATGCTAACCACTCGGCCAACCGAACCCTTCAGTTTAAAAATTTCAATTTAAAAAATAAAGAATATCCCACACAAACAATATATATTTTTCACTCTTGTGAGATGCTCACAAAAACAATCAAAATGATATCTGTTATCTGATCGTACTGGATAATCAGCTTGATGGTGAGATAACTGAGGATATGGTTAAGTAAAAATATACTTACATAGTGCTGTAACAGCTGGCATGACGTGTTTCATCAGGTTTTAATAGGTGTCAGCATAGTTGCTGCAAGGACCATTTGGCATTTGCTCCTTGTTTATTAACTTGGATTTGAAGGCAGACATAGAAAGATCTTTATAACAGCTTTTCAGATGAAGATGAGTTAGTCAGTCTCACACAGATGGTGAATTACTCCTGCAGAACAAAAGTCTCTATTTGGAGGATTGCTTGCAACCAGGATGGTTTGGCCAAAAGGTAAGCATGGAAGTTTGTAATTGTCTTTAGGTAGAAGGTAAATTTTGTCATCCAGTGCAAGACCACACTACTCATCATAAGAAGTAACCTGAAAATGTTCATTCTTTCTGGAAACTCTACTCTACATTAAAAAAATAAATAAAAAAATGCATGTGCATGGCACATGCAAATAACATTATGTATGAAACGTCTCTGTGGAATTTAATTTTTTTTTTAAATGAAACAAATTATTTTATTATTTATGTAGTTTAGCTTTCAATATCAGGTACAATTAATTTGTTTTCCAACTAAAATATGAGGCAGGCTAGTGATTGTAGATTATTTGATCGCTAATTAATGCCAGAAAGTTGCATCTACAAGGTGCTATTCAAAATTTCAAAGTGCTACAATGCTATTCAAAATTTCTGGGAATTTTACCATTAAAAAATGTTTATTCTAACCAGTGGCGGCTCCCGGCTTGAAATCAATCGTGGGGGATGCTTGCAACTTTCTAAATATACATACACACTGTAAGTACAGTGTTATTCGTGTTTGGATAAATTATCAAAAAAAAAAAAAATCAGCTAACGCCTTTTTATTCCCGTATATACAGGAGTAGGCGAGGCCATTTAGCTCTATCTAACTTTTTGGAGACTGAGTGGGCAGTTCAATCTCCACTGGTACCCAATCAGAGACAGATGGCCCAAGGCTATCACTAATTAAGCGGTACGCAGTGAAGAGAGACGGCTCAAATGTGCCGCCATCTCGTGGTCTCTAACCCTAACACATTATTATTATTATTATTATTTTGACACCTCCAGGGAGTCCAAAGACTCATCGAGGGAGAGTGTGCCGACAGCATCGAACGATTGGCCCCTTCCAACTACTAACCGCGCTCAAACTTACTTAACTGAGCCATTAGTAGCAGAGGCTCTACCAATCGACCAACCTTCGCCATTTAATGTCTGAAATAATGTGGGTTCTACGGTCGATTTTCTTGAGTTTACAGGACGAAAAACCTGAGTTTCCGGGAGGAAAAGCCTGCTTGCCCGTGCCAGAGATCGACTAACTCGGGAACCGGTCGAAAAAAGGCTTAGAAAAATTTCCTCTAGTCGCCGACTAGACTCGAAACCAAGACTTCCTTCGTGCGGCCTAGCGCGGTGGTGTGCAAACGCCACATCCACTGCCATAAATTATCAAAATTATGGTAAAAAAAAAAAAAAAAGTAAACATGAAAAAATATTGTTTATTATCGATAAAATTATACAGTTTAGTATAATTCAGCTATCAGCTAACGCCTTTTTGTTCCAGTATAGGGAGTAGGCGAGGCCGTTTTTAAGCCCTATCTAACTTTTGGAGACTGCGTGGGCAGTTCAATCTCTACTGGTAGCCTATCTCTGATTGGCTACTGGCCCAAGGCGATCGCTAATTAATCGGCACGCAGTGAAGTGGCGGCTAGTAAGTGTCGCCATCTGGTGGTTCCTAACCCTAACAATATATTTAATGTCTGAAAATAGTGTGGGTTCGACGGCCGATTTTCTTGAGTTCAGGGGACGAAAAACTCGAGTATCCGGGAGGAAAATCCCGCTAGCCCATGCCAGAGATCTACTAACTCTGGAACCGGTCGAGAAAAGGCTTCGAAAAAGTTCCTCTAGTCGGCGACTACATTCGAATGCCTTCCGCCGTGCGGCCAAGCTCTGTAAAGTGCAAACGTCACTTCTACTGAGCTACACAAGTTTAATTCAAAATTACTTAAAAATAAAATCCATTATCATAACCCCGATAATGTTCTAAAGTAAAAGCAAATGTTGTCTTTAACTGTAATATCCAAATATTTAAAGAGACGGAGTAAACACAATGAGCACTACGAACACACTACTACTCGCGCGAACTGCATATAAACAACAGTGGAACTGCGCGACGGACAGTGCTACATTACGCTAATAGCTCGTATCTCACTATGACGTGCATATGTTTGCGCACGTAGCAATATGACGCTAGCGTCCTTCGCCCTCCTAAGTGCTACAAGATGGATTTTTATTATTTTTTATACAAAATAAGAGAATTGTATAGGATTATTGATGATAAAATTAAGTATTACAAGCAAATATATAAATATATTTATGTATCGAGAAAAATTGTGGAGCTGCACTTCTATAGTGGCTGTGCATGAGCCGCCCCTCATCCTAACTCCTAGTTTCCACTGTCTCCTTTGAAGTAGTCCCCTTGGGCATGTATACATTGGTCTTTCCACAATTGCATCATCCATTAAAGTGTGATTGTGTTGAGCACCTCCTGTGATCCTGGAGCTTCTCAATCAAGTCAAAACGATGCCCTTTCATCTGGAATTTCATTTTGGGGAACAGAAAAAAGTCACAGGGGAAGATGGGAATGACTGTCATGTTTTCGGAAACCGAGAACTTGGAAGTGTTATGCTATCACCAGCTCTTGTTCTAATTGTTCAAATGTTGCTCTGAATGATTATTCTTCCTTAACCGCTTCAAAATCTGACAGTTTGGATGGGTAGGGGTGGAAGAGGAATTCCTTGTGGACAATGTCTTGGATGGGGGAAGGGACACTACCGACATTGGCTTGATATTGCAGTGAACTTCATACTTTATGAAGTTCACTGCAATATTTCCCTTCAACTTCAGAAAAGAAATTTGACACAGTATCTTTTCTTCTTAAAATCTGCCATTTCAGTTGGAGAAGGAAATCGGCAAACCACAAAAAAAATGACATTACAAAAGCGCACAACTCAAGAATGCAGGCTCGCAGCTTGCTGGCATACTGTTGGCTCACCCCTTATAGTGTCAGAAGGTCATATTACTGGTTCATGTGTGCTATTAAAATTCCTTGAACTTTTGGCTTACATTTCTCAAAGTGTGATCCCTGGGGTTAATGTGCAAGAACCCTTTTAAAAAAATGCCTTGTACCTCTTAACTTCGATATTTTTGTTATTGTATTGTTGCATATAAGTGTGAGCCTATTTTATAATTCTTCAATAAGTAACGAATCTAAAAAGAATTTTTAACAATAAGGCCTACATAGCCCTTATGTAGGCCTCATTGGAAATGACATTCGCATTCATTTTTCTAGGTGATCAGGAAAGACGTTCTGGTCCTCAACCACATGACGTTTTTCTAATTCTTTCTTTGACTGCTGGATCTCTGGTATCGGAAAGCTAGTTTTTCCTTATTGAAAGATGTGAAGTGAAGAATGAGACTTTCACTTCTGTTCTCTCTAAAATTATGGAGAAGGTCAACAGCCAACTCGTGAACCACATGGACACCTACCAACAATTCAGTTGCAGCAGTATGGATTCTGCCACTTATGATCTACACCCGAACTTTCTTTCTGCACCCATCTCTGGACTTTAGCCATGGACAAATTTGGAGAAACTCGGGTGGTTTCCCTTGACATCTCAGAGGCATTTGATCGGGTTTGACACAGGGGCCTACTTAACAAACTGCCATCTTATGATCTGCCTTTCACACTCTGCAGCTGGTTCGACAACTTTCTCAGTTGTCGAACCAGTTGGACTAATCTTATAATGCTCACTCATGGAGGACAGTTTGCTCTCCTGAGATTTCCTCACCAATGCAGGACTACCCCCAAGGTTCTATTCTTTCTCCCTCTCTTTTCGGATATATCAATGACTCTTGCTCTCACAGACTTCTAATCCTATCCATAGCTTTGTTGCTGATGATGGTACACTACTTTCCCCTTTTTCATTTGACAAATCTTGTAGTGTTCATGTTTTAGAATCCTCAAAATCAACCATGACCAATGTCCTGAACTGTGATCACCTACCTATATCCCAACAGGGCAAAGACAACTCTGTAGACTTCAATGCCACCAAATCTCTGCCCTGTCTGATGTCTTGCAAAATGGAAATACAGTAATCTATCATTTTTCTGGCCTCGTTGTGAGAAGGCGACACTGGGACCTACTTTGAGGATCATTAACTTGAAAGAACACTTCATGTGCTGCAGGGAAGCACCACTCTGGCCATTGCATGCTTTTCTTGGTTTCATCAATTTGGGAAGAAGTGGTCAGTAACATTTTTGATATAATGGCATTCGCATAAGAAAAAAAAAAAGTGTAGCATTATAAGAATTCCAAAGCATGGAAAAGCAGTTAGTCCAACAAAAACGGTAATTTCATTTGCTATATTTAATCCGTTTTCTAATGCTTCAGAAGAGCAGCTACTTCTGTTCTTTGAAACAGTTTCACCCTAGCTTCTCTAAAGAATGCAACCTTCAGCTGTTTAAACAGAATGTGAACAGATCCCACCTTCTTTCCTTTTACCCATACAGATATTGTGGCTTTTTTGTGTGGAACAGATATTAAAAAATAATAATCAATAGATATAAAAAAAGAATGTAATGAAATGTTCCTTAAAAAAAAAAGAAAGAAACACCACAAATGGTTTAGCAGTTCAAGATTAGTGATTGGTCCATTCTCTTGTGAAGGAGCCTTCTAATTGTAGATTACCCTTTGTTTCTTGAGACGTTTTTTTAATGATTTTATAGCTCTAGTTGAGGTCCATTTATGTCATTCTTTAATCGTGATACAAATTTTTCCCAGTCTTGTCTTCTGATTTTCCTGGTTTCTCTTCATGTTATTGCACTGAGCGGGGTGTGAAATGGGAGAGAGGGGTAAGAAAAATACATCGACAATTGTGAAACAGATTTTTTTAAATGTTTATTCAACAGGAAATCCAACAAAAGAATAGAAAAGAACGATATAAATTCTTATTTATAAACAAGGTCATAAAGAAGACTGAAAAATGAGGTATAATTCCTGATTATTCCTGATACCTCCAAGGAGTCCGAAGACTCATCGCGGGAGGACATCTTCAACTGTCTCTACACCTTACCTCTACTACGAATCAACGCCATCTACCGCCCACCTCCAACACCACCACAACTAGTAATTTTTGTCTGTAAATTGCGTGTGTTCTGAAGGGCCGATTTGTATGTATGCGGGATGAAAAACCCTGCTACCACCGTATGAGATCGGCTAACTCACCATCGATTGAAATAAGCATTCTGAAAACTTTGTTAGAATCAGAATGGCTTTAGAAAAGGACATTCATGTATAGACCCATCTTTTTTGTATAAATTTATTCTTCTTGGCTTCGAATGTTAGGCAATTGTTTGCCTGTGACATGTTCAGGGTTTAAACTATCTTCTGTCCATCTCCTCCTGGGTCTTCCTCTTGATTGGTATCCCTTTGGTTTATATTTCCAGGCAATATTTAGCCATCTGTCCTCATTCATTCTTTCTACGTGGTTTTTCCAGTTCTTTCTATAGTTTGTGAAGTCTTCTGTTATGTTAATTATGGATAATTGTTTTCTTATTTCTACATTTCTTATCTTGTCTATTCATTTATAGCCTGTGAGCGGTCTTAGGAACTTCATTTCTGCAGCTTCCACTTGTCTTTTATCTCGTTCTCCCCAAGTTCATGTTTCACTGCCATATTTCAGAATTGGTTTGACTATTATTTCATATAGTTTTATTTGGGTTGTTTTAGATATATCTTTATTGAAGTGTCTGTTCAAAGTACCAGTGACTGCTAGTAATTTTTGCTTTTTATATGCAGTGTCGATTTCTCCATTGGGGCTTATGTAATTTCCTAGATATTTAAATTTGTTCACTTGTTCTATTACTTTGTTGTGGATGACTAGTTTGCATCTTTTAATTTTTTTTACCTTGAAATGCTGTTGATTTTGTTTTATTTATTGAGATTTGCATTTCATACTGTTCTATTTTGTTCAATGCGTGTAGATTTTTCTGTAATTGGTCTTCATTTTCAGAAAAAATAACTTGATCGTTAGCATACAAAAGGCTGCTTAATTCTTTATTTCCTATTTTAATTCCTATGATTTTGCTTTTTCTCTACTCTTGAAATTTTTTCTCGAATAAACTTCTCGGATAATATGTTCCCGAATAGGCAAACCAGTAACCACGTGCTCCGCAGCCTAAGATTACGGTGGGAGAGCATCACTTATACCGTAGCCTCCGCTCAGTGTGCACACACCTGCTGGAATTTCTGGAGAATTAATTTAAGACACCTATTGTATAGTATTATCTCTCATCTCATCTTCCGTCTTTTACCTTGCGGTGTCGAGTGTTTATTAATCATCGGACCTCAAACCGTTCACAGGATAAGGTGCTCAATCCTACGCCCCGGTGTATCCTATGTCCGTAGTGTTGAGTTCTCAAGGCCAGTTTGCCTGTTTTGCGGGATGAAAAATCCCAGGATAAACTAGGGAAAAAAGCCCAACTGTCCACTCCCAAGACCGGCTAACTTAGCTATGGCTGAGGAAGATCCTTCGGCTCCTCACGTCACCGACGGGAATCGAACCTAGGACGCTCCTTCCCCAGGCATATGGTTGCGAAGCGCACAGCCATTAGGCTAACCCGCGTGGATATTTATTATTATAAGGTGCCGCCATGGAGTCAAAAGACTCGTCGTGGGAGATCCAACATTGCATACTAATCATTATTCACACAATACCTGTCATATTTCCCCTTAAACGCATTCTTGAATTTGCAGTGCCTTTTCTTGATTTTCTTTGTATTTTGTGTTTTTTTTTTTTTTTATAAATTATTATTAAATATGCCACCGTGGGGCCGAAGAAGGATAGTGATAGCAGCAAAGCGAAAAGAAAAGTTGTTAGAACCACGATAGAGGTGAAAAAAGAAATTATATTCAAACATGAAAATGGCGTTCATCTCTCGAACAAATTAATCAATACAGTATATTGATTAATTTGTTCTGTTCATTTGATTGTATGTTTCCTCATAATCCAGGAAATCTATATATGTTGGCAGGTTAAATGCTATTCTTTATTCTATAATTTGTTTCAGTGTAAATGTGGGATCTGTGCAAGATCTTCCTTTCCTAAAACTGCATTGTTCTTGGTCCATGGTGTAATTTACTTTTAATTATATCTTTATATATATTATAGCATGTATTTTATAAAGATATTCCTGTGTAGTTTCTGCAATCCTTTCTCTTTCCTTTTTGAATAGGTTTATCACTATTGCTGTCTTCCATTCTTGTGGGGTGTTTCCTTCCCATATTCTGTTTAGGAATTTCATTAATCGTAATTGAAATCGTTTAGAGTTTTATTTGTAGTTCTGAATTTATTCCATCTTCTCCTGTAGCTCTTCTATTTTTTAGTTTTTCCAATATTTTCTTTAGATCATTTAACTGTATTGTTTCATTTGTTTCTTGACTTATTACTTATTTTATTTCAATTTGATTATTATTGTTTAGAAGCTGAATATAGTGATTGGTCCATCCTTTTGTGAAGGGGCATTCTAATTGAAGATTATCCTTTGTTTCTTGAGTCATTTTTTTAATGATTTGATAACTCTAGTTGAGGTCCATTTATATAGTGATTGGTCCATCCTTTTGTGAAGGGGCATTCTAATTGAAGATTATCCTTTGTTTCTTGAGTCATTTTTTTAATGATTTGATAACTCTAGTTGAGGTCCATTTATATAGTGATTGGTCCATTCTTTTGTGAAGGGGCATTCTAATTGTAGATTATCCTTTGTTTCTTGAGTCATTTTTTAATGATTTTATAGCTCTAGTTGAGGTCCATTTATATCATTCGATAATCTTGATACAAATTTTTCCCAGTCTTGTTTCCGATTTTCCTGGTTTCACTTCATGTTATTGCACTGATTCTTTTATATTCTATTTCATTTCCAATGATAAATTTAGTTTAATCCTTTATCCAAGTGTGAGCAAACAAAGTTTGCGCCTGAAAATATCTTCAGGACAGGAAAGGTAGTGTAACTCCAAGCAAAGGTGGACCAAGCTACCATCATCCCTATCTCAGTATCTCGCCTAATGCAAAACACATCTTTCGGATATGTATAATATTATGCATTAAGGGAAGGGCCTGCATTATGGTGTTTTGCATTATGTGAGATAGGATTGACGGTATCTTGGTCCACCTTTGCTCGGAGTTTCCTGGTGTTGCACTACCTTTCCTCAGTCCTGAAGATATTTTCAGGCGCAAACAAAGTTTGCGCCTGAAACAGTAACTAAATTTATTATAGTCTAACCAAGTGCAAAATAAACTTTCAATATCTTTCTCTAAATCCAGAGTAATTTAATAATAAGATGTCATACCCTTTGGCAACTCCTATAGGTAAAGATGATCTCTCCATTGTTCTGCCTTGGTATCTCCAGATCTGACTGTTGAGTATTCTCCAGGCAGCAGTTTAAGGTTCATTGAAGTAAGTACTGAGGTTTTTTGAATATGAATTCTCTGCCTTTAGTTGGGGTAGTCGGATGTCCTCGGTCAGTTTTGGAATTGTGGTCTGTTTATTATATTATTAAGATCATGCAATTTTTGATTCATTGCTCTTGCCAAAACAGTAACAGAGTCTTGTAGCAGTGCCGGTAAGACTACAACTGCACAGTAAGCGTTTTTCTGTTTTATTTATTTATTTTTTTAAGATACTTCACATTGATAATCATGGAAAAACAGCTAAATGAGACAATATTCGAGGAGGTATATAAAGAATTTATAAGACTAGGTGAACTACTTAACAACAATTGGCCGGGAAAAGTGAAACTTTACGACACGTTTCCCCCGGAAAGTGTCACAGACGTTGTCGCAGAAGATCAATTAGAATCGGTGCCTTCTACTCCTTCAGACTTTGTAGAAGTGCGCGCACGCAAAAAGCGAAGAACAACAGAAGAACCGCACAATGACAATAATAAAATGGAACAGAATTCTCAGGGTTCGGACGCCGCTACTTCTCCCAAAGAAAAGGTGCCCCCGATCATCCTTAGAGAAAAGCAGAAGTGGGCAGCTTTAAGATCCACAATGTCCAATCTGCACATTGGCTTCATTAAAGCCAAAAACATGGATGAAGGCATAAAGATCCAGCCAGCAACAGTGACAGACTATAGAAGGTTGACCAAAGAACTGGACGATACAGGCATCCAGTATCATACCTTTGCGCTCAGCTCCGATAAAAACTTAAAAGTGGTCCATCGTGGTATCTGTGAAGACATTGACACAGCAGAAATTCTGTGTCAATGTCTGACCTGAATTCTCATGATCTGCCTCCAGTCAAGGTCAGCAGAATGTACAAAGCAGACAAGACTCCCATGCCATTAGTCCTAGTGAGAGATTCATAAAATCTACAAGGATATCTACAACTTAAAAACAGTCTGTGGTCTCATCGTCACACCAGAACCACTCCGGAAAATATCATCTTCTGGGCAGTGCCACAGGTGCCAGAAGTTTGGCCATGCCCAGAATCTATATAGAGCTGAATATTGATGTTTGAAATGAGGGGACAGCCACCCAACCAATACCTGCACTTACCCAAGGACCACCTCTGCCAAATGTGCCAACTGCGGTGGCCCTCATCCTGAGAACTGCAAAGGATGTACTCAGCACTCAAAGAACAGATGGATGGAGGCAGTCAATCCTGCCACTGAGTGAAACAAAGCTGAGTTGGGCGATCTTTCGGGATCGTCTAATTTTTAGAGAGGTCTTTACTTAAATACACCTCAATAAAGGTCGAAACCGGGTTGGGTAGTGGCCCTTCCAATAATGCATAACATTATAGGAATAGAAGAGAGGGAATGAGAGTATTATGGGAATAGTAGAAGAGGAGAGAATGGAAACAGTAGGAGAGAGGGAATGACAAGAATGTAAAGGAGCACTGGAACCAGGAATAGTGATATCAGGAAGGCAGGTAAGTAGGGAAACACGGACAGAAAGTGTTAGAGGGGAGAGAGAGAGAGTGAGCGATGCATGTCAACAATCGAGGAACAGGATGGTAAGAGGTGTAATGTATGGGGACTCAGTGATCCGTGGTGTCCAAGATAGGATGCATGAGGATTGTTTGCCTGGAGGAATGATGGAATGATAGGCTAGGGCAATTAAGAAGTGAAAGGGTGGATGAGATGATTGTGATGGTAGGAACAAAAGACTTGAGAGGTAATGTAAATTGGGCAGCGAGAGATATGAGATTTTTGCTTGAAGTAGTACAAAAGAAAACGCAGAGAGGAAAGACAGTGTGCATGTTGCCTAGGTATGATAGTGATGAGCTCAGCAAAAGAGCAGTAATATTGAATAACATAATAGCTAGAATGTGTGAGAAGAGAGGATTGGAATATGTGGATGCTTGGAGGACGTTTGAGGACAGAAAGGAATTGTATGATCATATACAACATTGTGCAGACGAAGGTAATGTTATCCGTGAGAGTCAACGTGGATTTTTTAAGGGACGCTATTGTTTTAGTAATATTCTAGCCTTTTGTAATTAAGTTACAAGAGCAGTAGATGAGGAAAAGGCATATACTGCCATTTTCTTGGAGTTAGCAAAGTCATTTGACAAGGTGCCACTTAAGCTGATATTTAAGTTGCAGCACGTGGGTTTGGATGTCAGGTTGGTCAATTGGATTCAGGATTGTCTGTCCAATAGGAATCAGAGTTGTGTATGGTGGGGTAGTTTCAAGGAGACCGAAGGTAACATGTGGGTCCCACAGGGCTCAGTACTAGGACCAATATTGTTTAACCTTTCTATCAATGACATTGCCAGTGGATTGCAGCGGGATATTCATTTGTTTGT
This sequence comes from Typopeltis vanoorti, assembly GCF_054136105.1. NCBI lineage: Eukaryota > Metazoa > Arthropoda > Arachnida > Uropygi > Thelyphonidae > Typopeltis > Typopeltis vanoorti. Next base: position 12,554,800 of record NC_143550.1, read on the forward strand.
GGATGATGTGAAGCTGGGAAGGGTTATTAGTAATAGTGGAGGTGTGGTAGCCCTGCAAGAGGATTTGAATAAGCTAGATAGATGGGAAAATGAATGGAGATTTCAGTTTAATGCAGCAAAATGTAAGCTCTTGAAGTTTTGGAACATATCGATGGGGCGCTGCATACTCTATTGGAACAGCTGTACTTGAGGAAGTAGGAGAGATGCGATCTGTGGTTGATAATTGATAGAAACCTGAAATTCAGTGCACGTATCGCAGAGGTGGTGAAGGTAACACAGAGGATTGCTGCAATATTGAGAAGGATGCTTACCTGCAGAGATAACAGTTATCATTCCGGTGTATAAAACCCTGATCAGACCACACTTAGACTATTGTTCTCTGATTTGGTCCCCAGGATTTGAAGGGGATAAATTAACTGTGGAAAGGGTACAGATGCGGATGACAAAGATGGTTTCAGGAATGTACAAAATTATGAGGATTGGCTGAGTGAATGTGGACCGCAGAGTGTAGTTAATAGAAGTAGGAGAGGTGATATGATTGAGACTTTTAAACTGTTGAAAGGTTGTTACAGGGTTGACACTGGGAGTTCTTTCACTTGATTGAACAGCGCGGAAAGAGTGATGAAAAAGGGCCATCCCTGGAAATTACGAATGGAAGCTGTGAGCAAGAGGAGTGGTTTCTTTGCATGGAGGGTGGTTGAACCATGGAATGAAATGCCTGATAGAGTGATGAGAGCGAGAACAGTCAATGAGTTTAAGGAGTGATATGATTGAATTTGTTTCCTAGGAGGGGGACCTCCCGCGATGAGTCTTGATAGAATTTGTGTTTCCTAGGAAGGACCCCCCACGATGAATATATTGACTCCATGGAGGCCTGAATAATAATAATAAATGTTCTATATCTGTATCTTCATTTATTTTCTTTGTAAGTCTTCTTTGATACAGTTCTCTGGTCTTGCTGTAACAGTTCTATCTTAAATTGCTTCTGCTTTTGTGTTGTATTGTTTCTGTTTCTCTAGTTTGGTATCTTAATAGTACTCTTTAATAAATACTGGTCTGAGTCAATATTGCATCCCCTGTATACTGTGCAATTTCTTACTATCTTCTTTAGTTTTTCACCCCCTATTATATTATATTATATTATATCCTCAATTATGCTTTTATAACCTCTCGCTTCCCATGTATATATATATATTTTATGTTTAAAGCTGTTGGTAATTTTCAAACTATTATAGGCCACAAACTCCGAGTTCTCTTCCACTGTTATTTATGGTATTTTCTGCTTGATTACCTATTAAATCTTTAAATGTATTTGATCCAATTCTAGCATTGAAGTTGCCTGCAATGATTAAGTTATCTGGTTTGTTTTCTGAATTACGTTTTGGAGTTTTTTTTATAGAATTCTTCTGTTTTAGATTTTTTTTTTCCTTCTTCGGGTGCGTATATTCCTCTGATTGTAATAAATTTCTTATATAATTCTAGCAGTTATTATCCTTTCTTAGATCCAGTTATATGATTCAATTGTATAAATTTAATAACATTAAACAATGTGATCTGGAAACATTACATTTATTATTTGTAAAAGCATTTGATAAAGTAAAAGTAAATTTAACAGATAACTTCACTGCCTTCACACTGTCTTTTTTTCTCTCTTTCACCCAAGCCTTTCATTCTTTTGTTTTCTATTTTCTTTGCCAGCCTGGTTTGCATATTTGCTCTCCAGCCAAAAGGCTGTGTTTCGAATCCTGCTGTGGGCATGGATGTTTGTTATTGTTTCTGAAAATACTAGTGTTGGTGGGCAGTAGATGGCATTGGTGTAATTGCTGTTCGTTGTAGTTGGTGAATTGGGTGATGGAGAGCTAGGTGCCCTCCCTTGATGAGTCCTTCAACTCCCTTGTGGTGTCATGTAATAATAATAATAATTTCGTCTAATCTTTTACAGCCTAACCGTTTGTGGTATGTTTCTTTTCTTTTTAGCAAATAATTTGGTCTTTCCTAGACATTCCGTTTGCTGCTGTGTTTGAAACTGTTTTTATATTATACTATTCTATTTCTACCTTTTTTACATTTTTTAAAACTTTATCTAACAAACTTTACATGTAAAGATAAGGATGCCATTTTGCCTCTTTACAAGGCTATGATAAAACCTTACTTTGGCTATTATGAAGAAAACTGGTATTAAACCTGATATCAAAATTGGTGATGTTAATCTCAGCTCTTTACTTAATACAGATGATGTTAGACTTTTAAATAAATCTAGTACAAGCCTGCAAGATTCCCTAACTAAAGTGAATAACTGTTGTAATAAATTTAGTATGAAAATTAATAAAACGATACAATGTAAATAGGCAAAAAACACTGTAAACATCAGTTGTATCTTGAATGAAGAACCTGTGGAACATTTCAGCTATTTAGGCACAATTTTTAGTAAAGATGGCAAATTAAATGTCGAAATAGATGACAGAATTAGATTTATTATTTATTAAATTTATAGTTAGATAGGGCTAAAAACGGCCTCGACTACTCCTTATATATACGGGGTAAAAAAGACGTTAGCTGCTTTTTTTTTTATTAAATTTATTCAGTCAGCAAATAAATTTATATGGAATAAGAAAAAAATTATATGGAATTAAGAGAACAATACAGTGAAATATGTAGGTGTTTATAGAATACCATGCACTTGTGGACTTTCCTACATAGGCCAAACTTCAAGAAGCCTGGAAATTAGTCAGAAGGAACACGTTGGAGATGTAAATCACAACAGAACAGATAATCAGGTTTGGCACATCACTTCTCAACTTCTAACCACGCAATAGATTGGGAAAACAGCTCAATTCCATATATAAAGGATGATTATAGATGCCGAATATTCAAAGCAGCAGCAGCAGTGGTCCTACGAACAGGAAATAACCTGAACAGAAATCAAGGAGCAGTATTGAAGGATACATGGAAAAATCTGATTAATTCATTAAGTATAGCGGACAGTAGTCTAAAAACTATGTAACGCGTAAGCATCTCGCTACATGCATACATTGTCATGTGAGCTGTCAAATTTTGTTGCCTAACCGTTGTAAACGGTTATTGTATTCTTTCGTTTTTTTTTTTTTCACCTTTTTTAGTCTTGACAAAGCTAGACAGTATGCTAGCGAAACTCGTCGGCGTTCTTGTACATATATGTATTAAACCGATGGTCTTATAATCAGAATAAGTTTTTGTTTATTACAAAAAAAAAAAAAAAAAAAAAAGCCATTCATTCGCATATATATTTCACACTTTGAATAAAAACAAATGCCAACAAAATTTGTTTAAAAATGCTGTGGTATTTCTGTTCCGAATAAGGTGTTTTTATTAATAGCTTAATATATGAATACAATTACAAAATATAGACTACATTGATATTATGAATAACAAAATATTTCAGATAATTCAAATTAATATATGTATATGTTTACATTTCAACTCTGGTTTAATGTCAGCTTTCAAGTCTGCATGTGAGCTGTACTTATCGACAGAAATACTGGAACTGGAAGAGAGAGACATATTTGTATTGAAAAATTATAGCAGTACAAATCATTTTATTTTTAGAATCGTAATCCTATAAAAGCACCATCACACTTTATTGTCGATCTTTTTTACGATAAGTAATTCATCCCTATTTAATTATTTAAGATCGTGATTCAACGCATTCTGGGGGAAGGGGGCACTGGATTCTGCAATCTCTATTTTCAAAAAAGAATGGTGAACCAATTTCATGATAATCCTTCCACAAAGAGTCTGAAATGGTTTCTTGGTATAGTATAGGTTTCCAGGAATATATCTGCTTTCTACCAACAGGTGTAGAGCCATCAAAACTGACTAATGGCAATGTATGACATTATTTCTCAATTTGAAAAATTCTATTTATACCACTGATTGAAAGTGACTTAATTAACATTCATACTTAATAGCTAGCCAAAGCATTAGAAATAATTCAGTAGTAGTATTTTGTCTGGATCTTAGAACTTGATATTCCTAGCTATGAAACACTTCCAGAATGCAGTTGCAACATTTGTCCTTTACTTGGAAAGACCTAAGTTCTAGTACCATTTAGGATGAGGAAGATGTTTGGGACTCTTCAGCTGAAAGGAGTGGTGGTTCATCAAATCCACGTGTGAGGCTGTCTCTCTCCCTATCTGTACTTGTCAAATGGGTATGTTCTTGAGGCCAGTTTTCATGTCATGTGGAAAGAAAAACCCAAGTTTCTGAAAGGATAACCTCCTGCCCCCACATCTGTATGAGACTCACTCTCACCTTTATTAGGTCCTTATAAAATGAGTTCTTTTCTTAGATGGGACCAGCCTTTTCATCAAAAAAGCATTGTTGAACCTGACTGAACTATAGAGCCTAACTGAAAAGGGAGTCAGCAGTTTCATATTGAGGTACAGGGTGTTCCTCAAAATCCTGCCACTTCAAAACTGACAATAAGAATAGTGAAAGGACATACTGGCCTCATAACTAACCTGTATATATAAACTAATACACTGAGGCCAGTGTATTAGTTTATATATACAGGTAACCCTGATATAGCTCGGTACTTATACAACGCGGTTTTGATATAACACGGTCTACAAATTGTAGTAACCCTTGTTCAACGTGGTACTTATGCAATGCGGTTTCGATAAAAGCACGGTCTACAAATTGTAATAATCCTTTATCTTTTCATATGTTTTTCATGTGAAAAAAATATGAAACTTAAAAATCACATTTTATCTTCGTTAAATTTGTGTCTGCCCGTATCCCGCATGTAGTTATAAGTAGTGAATTTATATTAAGGGAAATACCCTCTTAGCACGCATGTGTGTCAATTGTTTACCGTGTAAAGTTTATTGCTGAAAATCGTCTTCGTTTTCTGCGAGGAAAGCGCATTAAAAATCATGTGTTACTCTCAAGCTGAGCACTTTATTTTCTGGTGAGTTACATACATAATTAATATATAATGCTTTTCTTATGTAAAAAATTATTTTTATAGTAATGGCCACAAACTGCAACAAAAGGGAAAAACCAACATGGAAAAGAGAATTAATTTCTCTCGAAGAAAAAATTAATATCAAGGAATTGTTGGAAAATGGAGAAAAACCAAGAGCTCTTGCATGGACTTTGAATTTAAATGAATTAACAATTTGAACAATTAAAAAAAAATGAACATAAAATCCGAGAAAGTGTTTATTGCTGGGTCAACGATAAGTGCAAAGCGCATGCGAATGAATATATTGGGGAAAAAAATACAGAACAATTAAAAAAAAATGAACATAAAATCCGAGAAAGTGTTTATTGCTGGGTCAACGATAAGTGCAAAGCGCATGCGAATGAATATATTGGGAAAAAAAATACAGAAACGCACCTATATTTCGAAAAACGAAAGATCAGCTCCTGGATTAAAATATAGAATTACTCTACTGTTTTGTAGTAATGCATCACGTGATTACATGACAAAACCTATGTTTATTAACCAATCCTCAAATCCTCGTGCTATGAAAGATTAAAATATGAACTTTATTTTATTTTGCCTAAAATATTTATGAATTATGTGCAATGAAGTTTACATACAATTTGTAATTTTTATAATTTTATACTATGTATTTGTTTCATAGTTGATATGTTTTCTTAACTTACATGAATTACCTGAATTAAATAAAAATATTTTTTTATTGGATATGTCATTGTTGTTTATATAATTAAAAAAAACATTTCGGAACATAACCAGGCTTTTTCTATGTGATCTGAGTCTCGCATAACGTGATTTATATAAAACGCCATTTCTATGGGACCTAACATCCGTGTTGTACAAGGGTTACCTGTATACACTGCATAGAGAGAAGTCAATGGACTCCACCTATGGTCAAGGTGTATCGTACGATCTAACGACTCACCTGTTTATAGCCAGTATATTTGAAATTTTTTTCACTTGGTTATACTATAAATTAGATTCCAAGAAATTATTATTTTTTTAATCCTTTATCCAAGTGTACAGCAAATAAAAATTTGCACGTGAATCACGACTGGACCACATTAACCTCTATATACAGTGTATATAGAGGTTAATGACTACACATTTCCTTTGTATCCCATAATGCATAGCATTATACATGTCAATAAGGATATATGCATTGCATTATGGGAAGGGCCACTACCCAGATTGGTTTCAACCTTTATTGCTGTCTCATCAGTACAAGTGTCAGGATAGTGGCCCTTTTCATAATGCATAGAATTATACTTGTCCTTAAGGATGCATTGCATTATGGGATACTAAAGCAATTAATGTGAAGTCATTAGCATCTATATACAAGTAGTGCAGTTGTGGTGTTACTTCATTTTTTTTTTTCATTCAGTTTATTGTTATCATTCCCATCATGTCCGCGCGGTTAGCCTAGTGGCTGTGCGCTTCGCAACCATATGAATGAGGAAGGAGTGTCCAAGGTTCGATTCGAAGACGTGAGGAATTTGAGGATCTTCCTCAGCCATAGCCAAGTTAGCCAGTCTTGGGCGCGGGCAGTAGGGTTTTTTCCGCCAGTTTATCTGGCGTTTTCCATCCCGCTAGCAGGCAAACCGGCCCCGTGAACACACGGATCTACAGCCATAAATACTTAACCACCCCATGAGGGGGCTCAACTCGCCCCAATAGGGACGGAGGAGAAAAGGGGAGGAAACTCCATACGAATAAATAAATAAATTCCCATCATGTATACAAGATATATATTATACTATTCAATGTACAATATTATACAATACAATTCAAGTTGTACAATATGATAATGTACAATATTATACAATACAATTGAAGTATTACTATCATTTTCTGTTGGTATTTAACACTTATTTTTGGCTATTTATTTTGTTATAGTTAATAAACGTTTTCGTATTTATACAAATAGAGTAAAATACATTTCGGATAGTTTTTGTAGTTTATAATAAGTTACTGGTTTTAGTGATAAAGTAAGTTAGTTTATGTATTTCTGTGTAACCAAGGGCCATAACCATACTGGTTAGTACAGTGCTTCCCAAACTTATGAATGTAAAGGCCCCTTTGGAAAAATTAAAATATTTCACGGTTCCCATTCAAAAAAAAAATCATAATACAGACATATATTATAATATTTATTGTATTTATATTCAATACAAAACATACACAGGGAATATTGCAAAAATCAAATGCAAATATTGCATTTTTAGTATTTACATACACATTTGACATGGCACACTTAGTCTTAAAATTTTAAATTTGTTTTCATTCTTTCACGGCCCCCTTAACAAAACTAACGGCCCTCAAGGGAGCGCCGGTCTACAGTTTGGGAAGCGCTGGGTTAGTAGAGAATTAAATTAGCTCGAAACAGTCACTGCGAGTCCAGTGACCATATCTATGAGGGCTCACCTTCCACTGTTTGATTTGATGTACATGCTGATATATTAGTCTCCTAACTGAATGAACTAGTTAGTATATTGGCACCTTAATTGGATATGATATAGGAGTTATCATGATCTCTTATACTGTACATTTAAAGTAATTTTCAACATTGTTTAGTCCCATGAGGTAGTCTCTCGATCTTTTCTTGAATACATATGCTGAAGTTATAGATTTAATTTCATTTGGGAGTTTATTGTAGCTGCTTGTCGCTAGGTATTTGAAGGATTTATGAAAAATTTCATCGTTTGACTTGGGTACTAGCAGCATGTTCCTGCAGCAGCGTAATTCATTATCTACATTATATACAAAGAAACGTTGAGCATTCCTTTTTACGTATAATAGACAACCATAGAGATATAGTTTCTGTAATAGTAGAATATTATGAATGACAAACAGATCTTTGGTTGAATGTGCAAAGTCAGTAGTGGTTATGGCTGTAATTATTCTGTTTTATACTTTTATTAATGGAAACAGATTGTTGTAATGATCTCCAGCCCAACAGGTGATGCCATATTGCAGTGAGAATTTAAACAATAATAATATTTTTTCTTCATTCGCAAATTTTTATTTGCTTTCCTTGGACAAAGGATTAAACAAAGAATATTTCTTTGCATCTTTAATTTATAGCCAGTATAAATTGGAGGAATATGATGCTCCCAAGTCAATGTAACTGAGTCCAGGTGAAATAAGACTGAGAAGGGAACTGTTGGAGTATAAAAGAGGTGTTGTAATAGGATACAATGTTGTTTGGCCACTTGACAAATTGGGCCATCCCAGGTCAACAGTCAGTGATACCATATTGAGATGGGAGTCCATTGCAAATAATACCTTCAGTGGATGTGACTGCAGGATGCTATGAAGAATAGTAAAAATCGCCATTTGTCTGCTAATATGTTGAATGTGGAGTTATGTGCATTGATTGGATCACTAACTTGCATAAAAACATCCAGAACTGAGTCACACACAGTAGGAATGTGATATCCAAGCCTCATATTACCCGAACCAATATGCAACATCATCTTCAGTGGGTGTGTTATGGAATGATGAATCATGCTACACCCTCTACCAAGCAGATCGAGAGATATCGGAACATTTTTTAGAATGCAATGCTTCCTACTCTATGGCGTTTCTGTGGAACCTGACCATTGTCTCTTTTAGCAAGAAAATGAACAGTGTCGTAAGACTGCTGCTGTAACTGCACGATGTGTGAATATGAATGTCGCCACACTTGACTGGCCTCCACAAAGCCCTGATCTCAACCCTATTGAACATTAGTACATCTGAATGTACTGACGCTTTAGGTGAGGTAAAAGGATGTCCGCCCCACAACAGTCCAGGATCTCATTATATGCGTACAGGAACCTAACCTGATGCCACTGCGCATGGTGCATTGTTATTAAATAGAAACCTTTTTTACTTTACGCTCGCTTGCGTCTTGTTCGAAGAATTTTCGAAGTACAGGTAACCCTCGTATAACGCGGATGTTAAGTTCCATAGAAATGCCGCGTTATATAAATTGCGTTATGCGAGATTCAGATCACATAGAAAAAGTAGGGTTAGGTTATGAAATCGTTTTTTTTTTTTTAATATATATATATATATATAGAAAGTATTTTACCTTGGGTATAATAAATAAATATATATATATATATATGAACAACAATGACATGCTCAACAAAAATATATTTTTATTTAATCAGGTAATTCATGTAAGTTAAGAAAACATAAACTAATACATAGTATAAATTTATAAAATTAAAACTTGTATTGCACATAATGCACAAATGTTTCAGACAAAATAAAATTAAGTGCATATTTTAATCGTCATCACTGTCTTCAGAACTAACATTTCATAGATGTTTTTTATTTACGAGTGGCCAGACGTCCAAGAGATTTCATCACTTGAAATCTCTTGGGCATTATTATTACTACCCAAGACCCCGTGGAGTCAAAGACTCATCATTTATATAATTCTCATTGCATACTTCGGCTGGTTTAATTATCAAGAAGTCGGTAACAAAACCTTATTTACCACTATGCTGCAATTTTATGGAGATAAACAAATATCCAATTATTTAAGGGGATAATAAATCCCTCATTATTTCAAAGCGGAATAAGAAACTCGAAGATCGAAATCTAAGAGTTTCATGCCGAAGAACGTCGAGCAAGTCCAAGAGTAAGTCAATGCCTGATGGTACAACACTATGGCTACTCGGAGCAAAGGTGGATCAGGCTTCGATCACTATCCTTGATATTTTCTCATAATGTAAAACGCATTTACATAAAACAGTAATTTATCTCCTAGGAGATGCATTACTGTTTTACATATGAGGAAAGGTCACTACCCAGACCGGTTGAGACCTTTATTGAGGTCTCATCAGTGAGTAGGTAGACCTGGATAATACCAAGGTTTTAGTGAACAGAGCTTACGTACTTTACTATACGAATTGCCAGAAAGGTGTACCCATATATTATTACTACAATAAAGAACCAAAAGGATTTTTTTCGGCGACGTAATTCGCCCTAATTTAAAGGATTACTAAACGTAGACAATTTCAATTGTATTTGTTTACTCTAAACAATTGACATACATGGGTGCTGAAGGTATTTCCCCTAATATAAATTCGCTACTTATAACATATGCGCGATACGGGTAGACGTAAATTTAACGAAAATAAAATTTGATTTTTAAGTCGCGCATTGAAAAATATATGAAAAGGTAAAGGGTTACTACAATTTGCAGACCGCGTTGTATAACGAGGGTTATCTGTATAGTCGAAAATGTTATTCCCTTGTGGACTCACGGACGTAAGTCGAGGAATGACATTTTAGCCTTATCTAAGTTTTGGGAAACTGAATGGGCAGTTCAATTTCCAGTGGTACCCTCTTACACAGCTGGCCAAAGACTATCACAAATTATAAGCATCAACCGATGAAGAGAGTGACAAACAAGAAAGTGATGTCATCTCGTTGCCCCCAACATTATATGTTATTGTGTAAAATACAGTAAGTTTTAGGATCGTTTTTCTTGAGTTTCCGGGAGGAAAAATCTCGCTTGATTATCTCGGAAACCAGTCGAAGTAAGGTTTAAAAAATGTTCTTTTCTCTTTAGTGAATTTATTATGAAGCAAGTAGAAAAATTAATGATAATGAAAACATGCTTCAAAGGAATAGGCACAATGATTTTGACGAGTTTGTGCGTAAAGAAAAAAAAAATATTAAGAAGATATATATTTGTTAAAGTGTGTGTATATTATATAAGAATGTGAATGTGCCAGCTATATCAGCTACTATAGCAGAATTCCAAGAAACTGCTGAAACTTCAAGGTGACATCATTGAGTGACCTCGTAAAGTAAATTTCACTTTCGTGCCAATTAATGTTCATGTTACAGTTAATATATCAATTTACCAATTAATTATTTATTTAATTAGCTGTTACAATTTTTAATTTGATTCACATTAAAATAAAAAATGCCTTTTTTTTTCTCTCTTATAAAGTTTTCATTAACGATTGTGGTAGTTCAAATAATGAATTTTAGTTCGTTGCAAATAATTTTTTTGGAGAAACCTCAACCTTTCCCGCCTCCGACATTTTATGTATCGTTTTTCCTCTTTTAATTTATAGGCATATCTTTATATCCATATCTTAGGAGAATGAAGCTCTTAGACTATAAAGCTCTGGCTAGAATTATAAAAGTTGGATCGTCAGTGTGTCCCTTTTCCATGTGCGAGAAAGGAGTTGTGGTACACTTTGCAAGTTGATTTTTATCTCCTAGGTATTGTTACTGTGCATAGCCACCTACACGGCAAGAACTTAGGTGATACGAGGGACGTCCAGAAAGTAAGTTCCGATGGGCTGTCAAAAAAAAATGTATTGGAAATTAAAGTAGACATCTTTCACTACTTTTTTACATAATTTCCGCCATTCTTCAGGCATTTATCATAACGGGGCACCAAAAGTTGTATACCTTCGTCGTAGAAGGTTGCCACCTGTGACGCAAAACACGTATTTAATGCTTCTTTGACCTCGTTCGTCTTGAAACCGCCGGCCACCAAGGAAAGATTTCAGATGTTTGAACAGATGAAAATCGCTGGGTCCGAGGTCAGGACTATATGGGGGATGATGGAACTGTTCCCAGCCAAAGTTGTTGTTGTTACGCCGGCCGTGTGTGGAAACTGCAGCGAGAGTGACGTCATAGTGAATGCCCTATTCTGTCGAATCTTCTCTTCAACTTACCGCACCAAATCGTCAGTCACTAAAGATGGTCGCCCGCTCCGTTCATCATCGGGCACACCTATCCTTCATTAAAAAGACATACCCATCTTGGTACCATTGAAACACTCGTTGCGTGTTCTCCATAAACCTCAATAATTTGCCGATGAATTTCAGCTGTTTAATGTTCCTTGCATTCAAGAAACGGATAAGTGACCTAATTTCACATGCGGCGGGCAATTCGATTTTCTTAGACATTATAAACACACACCAAAAAGCGTACGCACTGCGAGAATGTCTGAAAATGGCCAACGCCTTGGTTGTAACGAATCGACAAACTCAGTACCCATGCTATCGCAGCGCTGCAGTGAAAATATTTAAAAACGGAACTTACTTCCTGGACGGCCCTCGTGTGTATATATATATGTATGTATGTATATATATATATATATATATATATATATATATATATATATATATGTATACACAAACACACAGGGTAGTTCAAAATTCCACGTACAAACTTTGAGGGAAGTTAGAGAACATCAAAATCAACTATATTCACACAGGGGTGTGCCAGTAGTGTCCGGCGCATGTGTGCAATACTTTAGTTGGCACCCCTATCCCCCCCTCATCCTCCCCTCCAATAAAAAATCACTTTAAAAAAACGATTTTTTTTTTTAAGTATTTCCTCTTTGGTGCCTTTACTACATATGGCTGACGCGCCCCTGTATTCACGTAGGGAGGAAAGAATGACTGGAAACGCCACCCGAAAGTGGCGCTGTTCGCCAGCGCTCCAGGTGAGCAATTGGGCTTCCTCATTCAAGCTTTCGACGTCGTACGAAGAACATGCGTCGTTTTACGACGATGAGATGGCAGAAATGCACCTCGTTTATCATATTATGTATCCAACTACTGTTGAACAGTTCAGTTACGCCTAATAAAGTTTTTTACACCAACGATTCACAAACTGTGAGCAGCGACCTTTGGGGGCCGTAAGGTTTGTTGAGGGGGGACGGTGAAATAATGAAAACAAATTTTAAATGTTTTAAGACTAAGTAGTTCTTTAAAAAAAAAAAAAAACTTAAAAGAAGCGTTTTTATTTTTTATATTTTAATGTGAAAAAAATCACACTTTTGCTTCCTGCTTATTTCGGTGTTTAATCAATATTAGCTTATTGATTATTCATATATGCTTATTCATATAAGTTTCATTTCAAAAGGTATTGATTAGAAGCACAAAAAATGTTACAAACGCAAAATCTTGCATATAAATTGTATTGGATATAAATGCAATAAATATTATAATAATATTTGTGTATATGTGTGTATTATAAATATATGTGTGTATTACGGGGTTTTTTTTCGATGGGGCCGTGAAATATTTTAATTTTTCCAAAGGGGGTCTTGGCATCCATAAGTTTGGGAAGCACTGTTTTACACTACTTACTGCCTTGTGTTATTTCTGTTAGTACCTTCCGGTGGCGTTTCCGGTCATGCTTTCCTAATGTGAATATGGTTGATTTTGATGTTCTCTAACTCTCTTCAAAGTTTGTACGTGGAATTTTGAACCATCCTGTATATATATATATATATATATATATAAAATCTTACATCTTTTTATTCCCCAAATGAAGTAAGTGGAATTCTTTTAGCTCTAAATTTGTCACAATTACATTGAAAGTGATCTAAGCTTTCAGTTATTAGAACATAAACATTCGATTTTATTATTAGAACATAAAACAACCAAGTAGCCTCATGATTATAATTATTGCAGTTACTTAAAGCAAATAATAGAGGTCAGGTCTTATGTGTTATAAACATTGAAGAGTTCGATACGTATTTTATATAGAAAATTACCACTTTGATTTGGCTTAACTCGATTTATCAATTTTTTAAACTAAAATTATTGCGGAAGATCGGTTTGAAGGAGGGCAATAAGAGAGATTTTATATTTATCATAAGGATACATGGAAAAATACAATCTTAAAATGAAGAAAGAACTTATAACATTTGAGTGGTTCGCTAAATACTTAAATAGTAAGTTACGTTATATTAAATATCACAATAAATAAAGACCAGGATAGGTTTTGTATGTATGGCCATGTATGTAATCTATTCTCAATAAAAAAAAAAAAACATTTTCTAATCAGAGATATGCATTGTCGTACATACATTATATTTGTTCTTTAAAAATATGAATATTTTCTACATTAACTTGATAACTTACCCTTGTACTGTTAAAAACACAGTTCAATCCTTCCACACAAGGACAGTAAGGAAAGTTGAGAAACAGTGAACATGCTTGACCTACAGAAATGAATTTTTCCTAAATCTCAAATTCTGTAAGGTTTGTATTATGTAATAGTTATAGGGTAAAAAACAGGATAAATAACTAGTAAAGTTTCAGTTTAAAAAATACGCCGAAGAGTTGTTTCATCAGTGCATTGAGGGCCTAAACTCTACATAAGCAAATAACCGAAGTACAGCGATACACAATCTCTGCAGCATTAAGAATTTGAAATACTAAGTGCTATTGCCAAGAAATTACTTCAGTAATATCTTAACAATAGAGACACAGGTTACACAATAGCATCCGCTAGCATTTCACTAAGGATAGAGGCATTTCTCAGCCTCCATTGCTTTCATACTTTGCTTTGAATTAATTCACCAACCAATCACTCAGCCCCATCACCACTCTCTAATAAAAAAAAATTCTGTTGTAATAATGCTGTTGCTCACGACACTATTACTCAATTATCAGAGATAACCCACCCCCTAGCTTTTTCCACACAAGTCATATACAGAAAAATAGCCTTTGCATAAATCCTGTAAAACACTTTCAGTAACTTATTTCTATCATATTACTGATTTGCCACCTAACAACTAATTTTTGTAAATCTTTAACCTATCCTGCTATGTAGTTTTCCATAGATCTTCCACCATCTTCATCACTTGCCTCTGGATCCTATATCCACATCTTCCTCAACTCCAAGAAATCCTGGTATTGCTGCAGTTTTGCAATATGTTTTGTGAACTTTAACTGATATTCCACCAACGTCACCAAATCCATAGTTTCATTAATTTCCACTAGTGCGTCTCCATCAATGCAGTACACATCTTTCCATCAAAAAACTCATAACCTTAAAATGACAGCTGTTCTCCTTCATCGATTAATGTATTTTAGTTAAATCATCCTGCAAGATTTCAACATAATCTTTATTGTCTAATGTTTTAATTAGTTTTACTTCAGAAACAAATGAATATTTCTCCCTCGGATCATTTCTTATATCATTAATATATAAATTAAACAGCAATACCCCAAGTCCAGAGCCCTACGGCACACAACTAGTCACAGGCTGCTTTCTGGAATGTACTCCTCCATAGACTATTCTCTGCTGTCTCTCCTTTTATACTCTCCTCCCCCCATCACTAGCTTCATATCCGAAACCATTTTCTCCAATTTATGTAACAGAGTTCCATTCGGTATCCTGTCAAACCCTTTTTGCAAAACACAGCAGTATCATCATCTCCTGTATCCAGCGATATCACCTCAGCTGACTATTTCTGAATTTTTCCCTTAAACCTTTTCCAATACCTTGACCATCACTCCTGTGATGCTGATGGTTCGATAATTCGATATCTCTGTTTTGTAGCTTCCGTTATGAAAATGAACTATTTCCTCCTCATTTCACTCCCGTGGGACTCTATCAAAGCTATTACTCAAACATTAGCCAAAAGTACTGCTAATTTTGTAACACATTCTCATAATACCAGAGCTAATATCCCATCTAATCCCATAGCTGCATTCACATCGAGGCTCTCTATTTCCTACATATTTCTATTTCATCTTTACTTTACATCTGTATACATATCAGCCTTTGTCATATTTATTGCTGCAGTATCGCTGTCTGCGTAATATACTTTTGCAAAATGATCACTCAGTAATTCAACTATTTCGTCTGGTTCTTTCACTTCTCTATCATCAGAATCCATCAAAATTATTCTACCAAAGTCATTCTTCCTTTTCCTTCCCACATGCTGAGAGAACTTTTTGGAAACCCTTGTTTTATTTAGCAAATTTCCTCTACTATGCTGATTTTGCCTCCCTTACTGTAACGGCCATCATTCTGACCTCTGCCATGTACAGTGGGATTAAGGATAGTTGGGGCCCTTAGGCAAATTATATTTGGGGGTTCCAAAAAAATAATAATAAAAAGATAAAAAAATAAAAGTTAGGTGGCAAATAAATAAAATTTTGTACTTTTGAATTTTTTTGAACTTCTGGATTTTTCTGCCTGTTAAAGAGTTAAAGGATGATAAATAAAACTTTTTATTTATTTATTTTTAATTTTTTTTATCAGTTTTTTTTTTTTTTTTTTTTTTTACAATGTTACAAAGTTTTTTTTTTTTTTACTTGCACTACACTGAAAACACGAAAAGTCACTCTAAAAAGTTACTTTTGAAACAAACACCTCACTCTTACACGATTCAATAACAAATGAGGTTAAGGAGCAACCAGGCGAAACTTCCTATCTCAGCAATGCAATCAGTTTTCGTGACCTCGAAGCTGTCAACAGCGCCGTTCGCCGATGTTGTTAATGCGGTTTAATTTAAAGCGTAGATAGCGCGCGCTGTCAAAAATACGAAGCTTGTCAACTAGCGCCGACATTGGTATTGCGGCATTATTTAAAACGTAGATAGTGCGAGCTGTTCAAAATACGTATTAGAACGTAATAATTGTTTTGAAAAAATTTTCGCTTAAAATATTTTGATGTTTGCTGAAAACATTAATCTATTTTAAAACACTACACAGGAAAATGTCTTGGCTTGGGGCCCCCCAAAGCTTGAGGCCCCTAGGCACATGCCTTATTGCCTTAATGGGTAATCCGCCACTGGCCATGTACTATCCTTGCTCTTCACCTTTGTCTTTAAATTCCTTCCAAAAACCTCTCTCATTAAATAATGAAAGTTATTTAATAACTCAGTTAATTTTTTTTTTTAATAATGAGTTATTAAATAACTCAGTTATTTAATAATGAGTTATTGAATAACTCAGTACTTTGTACTGGACGGAAATATTGTAATAAAAAAAATCTATGAATTGTATACACTGCTTGGAAAGAAGGAAACGGACACTGTAGTGTGATGGACAAACAGCCATGGCACCCATCTTAATAAGATGTAGGACCTCATTGGCTGCGATGACTGCAGCAATTGTATGGGGTATACTTTCTACAAGCGTATGATAGGATCAATAGAAATTTCGGACCATTCTTTCTGTAGGCATGTAATGAGCTATTATCCTGGACTGTTATTGGGTGATGCCCCTTGACCTCACCCGGCGCTCCAGTTCATTTCACACATGTTCGATAGGGTTGATCAGGGTTCTGTGGAGGCCACTGAAGTGTTGGGGTGACTTTCATGTCCACAAAGCACGTAGCAGCAGCCATATGACATGCGCGTAGTCTTGAGCAAGGGACTATGGTTAATTCCATAGAAACGCCACAGAGTAGGCAGCATTGCATTTCCTGGAATGTTCAGATATCTCTCTGAGTTCAATGTTCATGGAACCAAAAAAAAGAGGGCCGAGACTAAACAAGGATGTAGTGTGATTCGTCGCTCCATAACACAATTTCCACATCTTACTGTACATGCTCTTTGCACCCTTGAAGACAACGTTGCATGTTGGTTCGGGTAATATGGGGCTTGCATATTGCGATCCTACAATGGAAATCTATGTTGTGAGCTGCGGTTCAGAATATTTTGTGCAGACGTATTGTAGTGGATGCCCGAAACTTCGCATTGAACGTGTCTGCCGAAGAATCCTTCGTAACACCTACGGTCACGTTCGGCAAGCATGGTCGGTCGTCCACTGCGGTCCCCTCTGTATCACTTGCAGTTGGACTTTCTGCGCCTCCATCTCAGTATGGTGTCACTGATTGTTGACCTGGGATGGCCCAATTTGTGAACAATTTGCCGAACAGACAGGCCTGCAACATAGCATCCTATCACAATACCCCTTTCAAACTCTGTCACTTCACTAATTGCAGCCACTTCGTTACATGGGACGATGCGCCTTGCAAATGGGGTTGTCCGTTTATTTCTTTCCAAGCAGTGTATATGTAAATACTCTTTGACAGTAAAGTTTTTCTTACGAAAACAATAATATGGATAAAAGTGAACTAAACTGTAAATTATGATTATTATAATATCCATAAATAATTATTATATAAAATAATTATAATAAGAGTACTATTACAGTAATAATATAATTACAATAAAATTATTATCATCATCATTATCATAAGATTCCAATGAAGGGAGTCAGTAAATTGCCATCGTCTTCTCGTCCCTAACCGTAACGTGGTATATTATTATGTGGGCTCAACGGTCGATTTTCTTGAGTTTACTAGACGAAATACATGAGTTTCCTGTAGAAAACTCCCGTTTGCCCTAATTGAAATCGAGAAACTCGAGAACCTGTTGTAGAAAGGATTAGAAAATATTTCTCTAATCGGCGATCAGATTTGATCAAGAACAGCTTTCTTCACAAAAGCTTAATAGCTTCAGAGACGGCGGCATTATAGCTTATAGCGACACATCATAATTCAGTTACCACAGTTAATATCCAGTTCACATTACCCTAACAGATATCATCAGTTAATATTTTTCGACGTGGTTAATGTAGTAAGAATATTTTTTGTTACAACAATGAGTTTTATCCCTAGTTGCATTGTACTTCACTTCCTTTGAGTATATATCACAACTTTTTTTTTTTTGTCTTATTCGCACTTCTACTTATTTTTCATTACCATTTTTTTTTCCTCATCATTTCTAGTTAATGTACTGAATAAATAATAAAAATTAGTATTTTTACTACTACTATTACTGCTGTCGCTAGTAATATGTATATTTATCTAAATAACGAATGTACTATGTGTTTGTACTAAACAGAAAATATAACAGTTTAATGGTATATACGTGGTTTCGTACGTGGGCTAAGATCTACACAATCGGAGAATCCTCCTCTAGAGACAAAACAAGGTGTTTTTTCTATTCAATCTTAAGTAAGGAGCATAGTAGTCTTACACTATTCATCTACAGAGGCTCCAAAACTTGGAGAGGATCTGCCTAGCATTAAATTAAAGATTACTATTATTAATACATTATACAAAAAAAAGGAACATTTTTATGAAATTCATTGTTAAAAAAAACAACAGAACAATATGTTTTGTAAACGCGTAATACATAATCAAAATTTTAATAATAAAAATTCAAAAATTATTAAATTTTTTGTAGCTTTTTATAGAAATCTAATGTGGAAAATAAACCATAATCTGTAGCAATTAGCTGCAGTACTTTGTAAAATAACATGTGGGATTGTCAATTAAGACGATTATTGTATAAATGTAAATATTTCTGAGATCAATAAAAAAAAAAATTACACTTGCTCTTGACTTCTCTTAAAGCTTTTGACACCATAGAGCACACATTTCTTTAAAAAAAAAAACTAGAAGCGGTAGGCATAAGATTAAAACTCCACCACTGTGTCGAAGATTTCCTGAAAATAAGAATCAACATTACAAAAATAAATCACTATTTTTTTTTATTTTTTAAAAACAGTTCTCCTCATTGTCTCAGGTTTTGCTTGCTTAGTAACGAAAGTTTTCATACTTTCTTAAATTCAAAACTTGAAATTTTTTGTATACACGATTTCCTTTTTCAACGATGGTATTAATTAGTTCTCTTCTTTTATTGTACTTCTTTTATGAGCGAATTAGCTCTCCCCGCACTTCTTTCTGTATACCTAGACTATTTAGTCTATGTAATAGGTAGACATTCAATCGGCCACTTCAGATCTCTTAGTTCATTGCACACTGATATTAATACTAGTTTCCTCTATTACGATTGATGTTTGCTCTTTAAACATAACCCTGCACTTCATTTCGAAATGGTAGTATTATCATTGAAAACGATAGTGGGAATATCCATTGTGAGAGGACTTTTTTTTTTTTTTTTTTAAAAAAAAAAAAGGTCTCTCGTTAACTACCATCTTAGAGAGATATTATAATAATAATCATTTTATTTTCACACAGGTTATTGTACTTATTTTATGAGAGAATTAGCTCTCTCCGCATTTCTTTCTGTATACCTAGCTTATCGGCCACTTCAGATCTCTTAATTCATTGTACCTAATCCTTCTTTCTTAGCGCCTTCATAGTTACATACTTATGCAACAGGACTCTAACAACAACAACAATAACTAAATGTAAGGCAAGGTATGATAGGCCACAACTTGAAAGAGCCTCCCAAAATGAGCTTGTTAAATCAGCATTTCATATTGAAATCGCACAGAAATAATTGCCATACAATAATTATAAATATATTTTTGTGTACACTCACCTGCTTCAGCAAGCATTTTACATTGGAAAAATGAACAACACTGATTTGGATTACACTGTGTGTTGAAAAGACAAAGTGCATCAGCCGTAACCTGTAAAGAATGAAAACAAGAAATTAACGGATAATTTATTTGAAGCAGTACCGTCGACTGGGTTTAGCATAGAGGCAGCCTGCCTCACGACGCGGCTTAATAAGGGCGTTCGTTCAGCCATATTGCGGTAGGCGTCGTCGCTATGCTAACGATTCCTGTTGAAAGTTTATCACTTGGTTAGACTATAATAAATTTAGTTTAATCCTTTATCCAAGTGTGAGCAAACAAAGTTTGCGCCTGAAAGTATCTTCAGGACTGGGGTAAGGGAAGAACCACTACCCAGACTAGTTTCGACCTTTATTGAGGTCTCTTCAGTGGCAGCCAGAACCAGATGTGGAGATACCAGGCAGAAGCATTAGCAAGGTCATCTCTACCTATATCCAGAGTAATTTAATAAAAAGGTGGCACACTGTTTGGCAGCTCCTGTAGGAGGAGATGACCTTGCTAATGCTTCTGCCTGGTATCTCCACTCGGGCCTGGCTCCCACTGAAGAGACCTCAATAAAGGTCGAAACTAGTCTGGTTAGTGGCCCTTCCCTTAATGCATAACATTATATATATCCGCAAGGAGGTGTGTTTTGCATTATGGGAGATACTGAGATAGGAGGGATGTTAGCTTGCTCCACCTTTGCAACGAGTTGCCTGGTGTTCTACCACCTTACCCCAGTCCTGAAGATACTTTCAGCCGCAAACTTTGCTTGCTCACACTTGGATAAAGGATTAAACTAAATTTATTATAATGCTAACGATTCCTGTTAGCGTAGCAAGTGTGAAAAAAAGTTTATCCAAGCTTAAACTGATTAAAAATTATTTGCGAACAGCAATCACCCAAGAAAGATTGGTTGGTCTAGCAACTATATCGGTAGAGGGGACATAGCTCATAAATTAAATTTAGAGGAGCTTATAAACAGTTTTATTGTGCGATATCCCCCGTAGAACAAATATTTAATTAATATTATTATGTAATCGTTTTGCATTAATATTTCTCTTGTAATAAAATTACAATTGGATATTTTCTTATGTTTTTGTTTTATAATCCATCAGTTGGGATATTTAATTGTTTGCCTCAGGTTGCGATCTAATCTGGCGACGGCCCTGATTTGAAGGGTTGCTGTCAGTCACATCTGACATAGTTTGAAAAGTCAAAATTGTAATAATTTAGCCATTTTTACTTCAGTTAAAAGCCATAATAACTTTGCTCAAGATTCTGTTTGATTATTGCATAGTTCCTTTTCTTTACTTCAATGCAGCATAATACAATATAATAAAGGCGATTTGCATAAAAAAATAATAATACATGATGTGTTCAGATTTAGAACAACCTACCAGAAAAAAAAAAAACGATCCACTGTGAGTCACTTAAAACGAAAAGATTAAATAAAAAAAAAACAAAAAAAACATTGAGTATGGGTGGGACAGTTACGCTTCGAACACGTCAACTGGGTCTTTCACCCAGTTGACGTGTTATCAAGAGTAAAAGAGATTAATCTAGCTAAATGTGAGGTTTTGAGCTTGGAAATCAGGAATGTTTATTATGATAACGGAGCTACAAGGCAAGAGGCTTCAAACAGGAAGCTTAAAATTAGAAAATAGAAACCTGTAAAATGTCATAATTTGTTCAGTAACTAGAAGACATGGACAAACAGAGACAACGTTATATTTGGAGCAGTAGTTCCCGTATTTCCACAAAAGGACTTTTATTATGCTGTATCGGAATTTGCTGAAATAGTTTGCTGAAAGTGATTTACTAGATATATTATATGTGACACCTCCAAGGAGTTCAAGAACTCATTGCGGGAGGATACTCTACTGAAGTCCACTATAGACATCTCATCTTCTTTACACATGTCTACAAATGTTCCCTACTACTAAATTCTCCAGTTACGCACAACACCGCTTCTACCATCAATCACCACCAAGAACATTATATTTTGTCTGTTTCTCATAGAAACACGGGATGAAAAACCCGAGTTTCTGGAGAAAAAAACCCTGCTAACTTCGTATGGATTGGCTAACTCATCGTTAATTGAAAGAGCCCATATGAAGATTCCTCTCGTCAAGGACGATAATCGAACGCAGGTCTATTTTAATCGAAGAACGCAATGTTCCGCTGTTCTTCCAATTTGGCTAAGGAGGGGCTATACTAGTATTTAAAGCGGGTATTATTTTGAGTAATAATAACGACGTGACTATAAGATATAGCGGGGAAATTTGGGGAATTATGACAATTAGGTTAAGTTACTTAAACCCAAGAATAGATTATCTCGATTCTCTTCTTAAAATATCACGAGACTACAGCCATTAAATATACTAATAAGCAGTCGATTGCTTTAGACTTGACTAAATTCCTAATGGATGATTTTTTTAGCGCATTTTTATAACAGTGCGATAGGAAAAGCGACAGAAGTTGAGAAGTTATTGTAGAGCACTAAAATATTATTCTTTCCCCTTGGCAGCTAAGGTCATAAGATTTTAGATTAAAAAAAAAAGCAAAGGAGTAGCAATTAAAAATACACTTACGCAGAGAATGAGGACGGACACAAAGTTTCTGTAAAGTGCCATCGCTTTCATGTGATCTAAGTTTACTTTGCAATCTGAACTGAAATATGATGTTTTCTAGTCAAATGATACATCAGTTTTGTTATATATATAAAGCTTTATCTCTATCGCATTTTACATTAGTGTATTATTTGACAGAAGTATGCCATTTTGATTCTATTAGATAACATCCAGGACCGCAGTTTAAAACTTATCATTTTAACCTACTGCTCCTTCCTCATAGATGAAATCTATCACAAATGGTATAAATTCGAATGCATGTTATCACTTTATTAAACTTTGCCAAGTGGCGGAGCTGCAGTATCTTATTTTCTTCATAATTCAGCTGTTTTACCACACAGCAAATTCAGCTGCCAAAATAGATTATTTCATATAAAATAGCCCACATCTATAATTAACCGAGTCGTAGTTTTCTTAACATTTCTACAAACTAACAGAATAATATATATATATATATTTACAAAGTTTATTATCATCTTTACATATACAGATTATTTACAAATATACAATTGAAGTATCCGAATATCTTATTTAAATGTGTATAAATAATAATACTAACAATGTAGTTTGCATTTTCCCATATATATTTACAATGATTCATTTAATATGTTAAGAGAGAGAGATTTTTCATATTAACAATCTTGGATGTAGAATAATTTTTTATAAATATGCACAAAATTATTTTCTACATTTTGTCTTTTACATTTATATTTCAATCTGCAGTTCATTTTAATTCGCAAATTATATTTACAGTTTATTTATTTGTTATCAGTAGGCTGAATGGATTCTGAATGAATATGCTGAATGGATTCATTTCACTTTTCAACATTACTATTTTTTTGAATCAATGATAATAATAATAACAATTAATTGCAGGCGTAAACTTCTGTGGCTAATTGGTTCAAAAGACATATTTCGGTCATTACACCATATAATAGCTCCCGACAAGTTTCGTAAATCGTAGGATTTACATCTTCAGGGGTAAATAGTATAACTTAAAGTTTAAACAAGAGAATTAATAAATACAAATCATAACCGTCTGGCTATTCATAAAACTCAAATAACAGAATGCAGATATATAACGTTATTGATGTTGAACAATACTGGACGATGTCACGTGTGCTTGTTCTCGTTCATACAGTCCGAGCTCAGATTGAGGTAGATTTTTTATTAGAGCTGACCACACTTGATGGAGAATTAAACCTTGATTTTTATTGCATTGGGTTGGGTTTTTTAGCATATTAGCAGCTTCTTTAAATTTTCTTACATAACTGTTGTTTTCTATGTATGACATAGAAAATTCCTATTTTTCCATAGGAAGTAGCCTTCCTTCCTATGGAAAAAATCTCAAGATTCCTACATCCACCAAAACCACCTCATCATCCTCTTAAAAAACCAGGAGTCTACAAAATCCATTGCTCATGCGGGATTTGCTACGTAGGACAGACAGGAAGATCTGGAGAAATACGCATGGCTGAAGACCAAAAAGACGTACAATACAAAAAAGAACAAAAAATGGGTCTTGCTTTCCATACCACTTCCACTGGACACGATGTACTCTCGCAAAAAACGACGATGTCATATATAGAAAACAACAGTTATATAAGAAAATTTAAAGAAGCTACTAATATGCTAAAAAACCCAACCCAATCCCAATGCAATAAAAATCAAGCTTTAATTCTCCATCAAGTGTGGTCAGCTCTAAAAGAAAATCTACCTCAATCTGAGCTCTGACTGTATGAACGAGAAGAAGCACACGTGACATCATCCAGTATTGTTCAACGTCAATAACGTTATATATCTGCATTCTGTTATTTGAGTTTTATGAATAGCCAGACGGTTATGGTTTGTATTTATTAATTCTCTTGTTTAAACTTTAAGTTATACTATTTATACCCTGAAGATGTAAATCCTACGATTTACGAAACTTGTCGGGAACTATTATTTCAGTGTTTTATATAACTGAATAATAAAAAAAAATGTGGCGTAATCACCGAAATATGTCTTTTGAACCAATTAGCCACAGAAGTTTACACCTCCTATTACAAACTTAGGGTGAGCGCTTTTGGCATAAAGTTATACAACTAGAGAAACTACGCAATAAACATCTCAACTTCATTAATCGTCTAATTTTCCTCATCCGATGCAGAGATAACGAAGTCATCCCGAAATTCATCAAAATCAAACGCATATTCCACACAAACAAGGCCTCCAGAATTTATCATAAAATGGAACTAGCTTTTCTAAGAGAAAGAATTACAGTCACTAGAGCTGAATTAGCATTAATTAGTAATAACACTTTTTCTCTTCATAATGAACTGGCCGCATCTCTTCCATCCTACCTATGGAACAACATCGATAGTGTTACATTTAACAAAGCAATAGCGATCTCAGAACAGAAGAAACATACATTAATTAATAAGTTCAACGTACTCCTTCAGAAGAAGGAGATACATAAAAAACAACTAGATCATTCAAAAGTAGTTATTAATCTTTCTTCGAGAGTCCTAACAAAAGAGGAGAATAATCTTTTACTCAAGGGTTTTAACTTCGCCTTAACCCCACGTTTCCTTCCAAAAATTAATATCATAGCACAAATAGAAAAAGGAATTAGAAATCTACCGGACAACACGGCAGATCTTATCCGTATAGAAAGTACAGCTTTACTATTAAAAAGCAGATTACCTCGTAGGAACCTACCTTACAATGAATACGTTTGCCTTAAAAATTTAAAGGATAACAAAAATATTGTCATAATAAAAGCGGATTAAAGCAACGCAACTGTCGTTTTAAATGCTGCAGAATATGATAACAAAATGAAAAGTCTCCTGGAAGATACCAACACCTACAAACCCATAGACCGAGACCCGACATGGCCTACACACAAAAAAACAAACGATCTAATAAAAAAAAAGTGCCTCTCTGGACGGAAGAACTTAAAAAATGCTTACAATCAAAACATCCTTTGATACCAAGAATATATGGTGTTCCAAAGATCCATAAGACAGATATACCTTTAGACCAATAGTAGATGGAAGAGATTCACCGACTTCCAACTTGGAGAAATACCTCACCAAAATGATCTCACAACATATAGGAAAAACATCTTCTTTCATAAAAAATAGTAAACATTTCATAGAAAAGTGAAAGATATACATATTGGTCCAACAGACATCTTAGCAAGTCTCGACATTATCAGCTTGTTTACAAACGCCCCGAGACAAGAAATTTTGAATCTCCTAGAAGACCTCTTCCCTCCGGACATCTTGAATCTTTTTAAACATTGTATAAACAATACTTTTCTCACCTATAAAGATAGTTCATCATTATCACCGGTATTAGCAAACTTATTTATGGAAAAATTTGAAAACAATGCTCTTAAGAATTACCATAAAAAACCAAAAATATGGCTACGCTATGTGGACGATATTTTCATCATATTCAGTGGAACAACAGATGAGCTTATCAATTTCAAAGATTATCTCAACAATTTGCACAACACCATAAAATTCACTTTAGAACAAGAAAAAAATAAAAAACTTACTTTTCTGGATATTCTATTAGAAGTTAATGAAGAAAGTAAACTCTCCTTCTCAGTATATAGGAAGCCGACAAACACTGGAAGATTTCTAAATGCAACCTCACACCACCATCCTTTACAAAAAAATAAATTTAATTAAAACTCTTCGAGACAGAGCATACAATATCTCCAGCACACAAGAAAGATGTAATGAAGAACTAAAATAAAATACCTAACACAAATCCTCCAACAGAATGGATATGAAACAAAAACCATCAAGAGAATCCTTAAAATGCCTCCAGCTAACAACACAATAAAACAGGATTACAAAAATGCAATCTCGCTTCCTTATATCAAAAATGTTACAGACAAGCTAGCCAAATTAATGAACAGACACAATATAAAAGTAGCCTTCCTTCCTATGGAAAAAATCTCAAGATTCCTACATCCACCAAAACCACCTCATCATCCTCTTAAAAAACCAGGAGTCTACAAAATCCATTGCTCATGCGGGATTTGCTACGTAGGACAGACAGGAAGATCTGGAGAAATACGCATGGCTGAAGACCAAAAAGACGTACAATACAAAAGAGAACAAAAAATGAGTCTTGCTTTCCATACCACTTCCACTGGACACGATGTACTCTCGCAAAAAAACGACGATTTCATACATAGAAAACAACACTTCTATAAGAAAATTTAAAGAAGCTGCTAATATGCTAAAAAACCCAACCCAATGCAATAAAAATCAAGGTTTAATTCTCCATCAAGTGTGGTCAGCTCTAATAAAAAATCTACCTCAATCTGAGTTCGGACTGTATGAACGAGAAATAGCACACGTGACATCGTCCAGTATTGTTCAACGTCAATAACGTTATATATCTGCATTCTGTTATTTGAGTTTTATGAATAGCCAGACGGTTATGATTTGTATTTATTAATTCTCTTGTTTAAATTTTAAGTTATACTATTTACCCCTGAAGATGTAAATCCTACGATTTACGAAACTTGTCAGGAACTTTTATTTCAGTGTTTTAGATAACTGAATAATAAAAAAATGTGGTGTGATCACCGAAATATGTTTTTTAATAACAATTAAATTTTATTTGTTTGGGCGGCATTCCTGCTTTCTTCCTCGAAGTTTATCTGAGCTTTTACAGATAACATCCAGGACCACAATTTAAAACTGTTAAAATTTTAATCTAATAATAATAATAAAGTAAACTGTGGTTTAAAAATTACGAAATATAACTTCACATCTGTTTAAGGCAGTGTTTCTCAACTTTCTTTCATGTGTGTGCCCTATATTTTAATACTAGTTTATGTGGCAGCGCCCCCCCCTCCCTACCTTCCCCTTGCAATTCTTGTGTTGAGACACTGATAAAACTAATAAAAGCTAGCAAAAAAAAAAAAAAAAAAACTAAGAATTAATTAAAAATTTTAAATATTCATACAAATTTAAATACGTCATCAAATCTTTCGAAAATTGTGTAGATCTGGCATCACTGCACAAACCATTGAATCCCATCGTTCGCGATTTCATCACGCGAATTCTCGAATGTTCTGGAAATGTTTCTGCGAGTATAAATAAGACTTCAAATGACAAAAAGGCAGTAACACTGCAACAGTGACCAAGAGCGAGAAGTCGATGGTCGTCGTTATTTTACTCCTATTCGCAATGACTGAGATACACCGTATAAAAACAATCTTTTCTTGTGTAGAAAAATTGATAAAATTTTAATTGGACTTAAGTAGATATCGAACGACTGTGGAACGTCGACATCAACAAACTCAGGTGCACTCCGAAATATCACCCCGAAAATAAAATCAAGAAAGTATGCAGCAGAATATTTAGTTTTCGGTTTTACAAAGCCTGAAGTAAAGATGAAGAAAGACCACTGTGTGTTATTTGTTCGAAAATTTTGGCGGCTGTTAGCATGAAACCGAATAAACTTAAAAGACACTTGGAAACACTTCATAAGGAGTATGTCAACAAACCTCGAGAGGTCTTTGCTGCCAAACTGAAATATTTTGAAAAGCAAAAATCTAACATTAAAAAGCTTTGTCTGTAAATGAAAAAAGATTTATTAGCTTCTTACAAAGTTGCATATAAAATAGCTAGATGCAAAAAGCCTCACTATCGGAGAAGACCTAATTCTGTCAGCTTCGATTGATATTGTGGAAACTATGGTTGGAGAAAATTTTATTAAACAATTACACTGCATATAGAGGAGTGTTAAACTCAATTGGACCAAGAACCAATTGCCATAAAAGCGTATCTCAAGTGGGCCGCAAAAAATTTTCGACTAAAAATACTGCACTAATTAGAATAAGGGAAGTGAAAGAATGAATATAAATAAATTAAAAAAATAATAATGGATAATTTATTTATTCTAAGTCAATTTTATTTGAACAAATCAGTTATTTCTACATTCTAAAAAAGTATTAACATCACAAAAATTCACAAAGCCTCGTATTAGTTTGAAATATTTTGTGTTTGTGTTGAAATAAAATACTTCTATTTTTTTTTTTTTTTTGTGGGGGGGATCTATATTTTGGGTAATTTTTAAAATGTTAATGAAAATTAATGAAATAATGAGCCAAAAGGCTTCACTTCGGCGAAATTTATTTCATTAATTTTTTGTGCACCTTTTTGACAACTCGTACTGAAAGTATTAAAGCTATTATCACTACAATCTTGGTATTATTTGGTTTACCTACTCACTGATGAGACCTCGATAAAGGTTGAAACCGGTCTGGAGAGTGACCTATATCCCTTAATGTAAAACAACATACATCTCCTAGGGCAATGGCGTTCAACCTTTTTTACTACGCGAGCTACTTTTCTATAAAACGTTATTCGGCGATCTACTCTCTTATATAGACGTACCCCCAACCTGATATCATTACGTACAAATAAACAACTAAAAAAAATACACAACTAAAAACTTTATTTGTATATTTAAAAATTTATTTATCACTTTTAATTATTTTAATACAACAACAAAAAAAAAAAATATATATATATACATATATATATATATATATATATATTTTTTTTTTTTTTTTTTTTTATTCCAATATATATATATATTGGAATAAAATATTTATTTCTCTATTTTGGAAAACCAAAGTTATAAAAACAACAGATTGATTACAAACTCACAAGTTACAAGAAATGCTGATTGATTTAAAAAAAAAAAAAAAATTAATGTGAAATTTGGCGTTGTTTGAACCTCGCAATATTTTCATAGTCAAGGTGATATCAAGAAGTGACCAATCGCAGACAATCATCCAAATCATCATTTGTAATTTGGTTTCTTAATTGATTTTTTATGACGGTCATATTTGAAAAAGCGAATTCTGACAAGTATGTCGATCTGAAACACGACAGAATTTTTCGCGCTCAGTTAATATTGGGAATTTTTCATGTGCATACTTCCAAATGACTTTATTGTTTATTGATTTTAAATGTAAACTATTCTGAATGTTTATTATCTCAAGTTCTACTTCAACTTGGTTTATATCAAACAGCCCACTAATTTTATTTGAAATTTCTGGGATGTTCAAGTTTTCTTGAAATAGATTATTGATAAAAGATACAGTCATTTCAGTTTTATTAAAATCTTTAAATCTCGAATTTATTTCTTCCTCAACTAATTCTATTTCACGAATAAATTCTTTTAAATCATAGCGAAGCATTTCTTGATTTTGTTCAAAAAATTTTAATAAATATGGGAGATGTCAAAATTCGCGGTCATTTATATTTTTCGTTAATAAAGTAAGTATTGTTGAAAAGTTTTTATTGAACTTAACATGTCAATTAAATTTTTATCTCTACCTACATACATACATACACACATCTTCAAGGCCCACCTTTCCTAAGTGGGTTGTGGGGGCAACAGCTGCAAGAGGAACTTCCAATGGTCATGATCCTCTGCCACCAAGCTCAGGTGTTCTGGTGGGATTCCCAAACGTGTCCACCCAAGGTTTTGGATATAATCTATCCAGCGAGTCCTTGGCCTTCCACGTGGCCTCCCACCCTCTGGCTTGACAAAGAGGGCCTGCTGTGGGAGCCTCTCTTCTGGCATTCTGACCAGGTGCCTGTACCAACGTAACTGTGATCTCTCAACACGGAGAAGCAGCGGTTGAGTATTGAGGGTTCCCGAATTGCAGAGCTTCTGACTCTGTCGAGTCTTGTCAGTCCCGCAACCCCTCGAAGGAACCTCATTTCAGCCGCTTGGATTCGTGTCCGCATTCTTTCGGTCATTACCCAACTCTCATGACCATAGGTGAGGATGGGGACATAGACTGTATTGAAGACAGCCAGCTTTGCCTTCTGGCTTAACTCCCGCTTCAATACTACCGAACGGCCAAGCTCCAGCAATATTGAGCTTGCTAAGCCAATTCTAGTATCTAGCTCTATGTCCCATTTTCCATCATTCGTGAATATGGACCCAAGGTATTTAAACTTCTCCACCTGCCTCATTGGGACTCCACTTACATGTAGAGTGCACTGAAATGGTTGTCTTGAGACCACAAATGTTTCAGTTTTGGCCACACTAATCTTCATTCCAGCGTCTGCACAAACAGCTGCAAACCTATCCAGGGTCCGCTGGAGGTCATCTGTGGAAGAGCTAAGCAGAACTAGGTCATCTTCAAAAAGCAGACGTCCAATGCTACATCTTCCAATTCTGACACACTCACTGCCTCGGCTGTGCCTATCAATGCAGTCCATAAATATTATGAAAATGAGGGGTGAAAGAACACACCCTTGGCAGAGGCCAATGGAGACTGTGAAAGATTCAGACTTTGTGCTGTTTTCCCTGACACAAAACTCGGGCATTCATACAGGGACTTGATGGCAGCTAATTGTTGGCCATCCACTCCACACTCCTGTACTAATTGACAAAGCCTATCCTGAGGAACCCGATCATATGCCTTCTCCAAGTCCACAAAACATGTGTAGACATTCTTGGCATATTCCCAAGATTTCTCAAAGACTTGCCTTAAAGTGAAGATTTGGTCAGTTGTGCTTCTACCAAGACGAAAGCCACATTGTTTTGTTCTTCCTGGAACTTTGACTCAACTATGCTCCTGCACCGTCTTTCCAAGCACTTAGCATACACTTTCCCAGGCAGGCTGAGCAGAGAGAGAGAGAGATGCCATGATAGTTACTGCAATCCTTCTGGTTTCCCTTCTTGAAGACTGTATTATTATGCCTGTCTGCCATTGCTTTGGTGCTCGCCCAGATATCCAAGCAGCCTGACACACTCCAGTCAGCCAGAGAACACCGTCTCGATTTAAGGCTTTTAACATTTCGGGCAGAATTTCATCATCGCCAGCAGCCTTGCCCGATTTTAGTGATTTTATTGCTAAATGGACCTCTTCTTTCTGTGAGACTAGTCATTGCACCTCTTGGATGTCCACAACTGCTGGGCCACCTGGGTTAAGAAGATTCTCAAAGTATTCCCTCCATCTGTGGAGGATATCCTTATCGGTTGTTAAAAGTGCACCATCAGAGGCCTTAATTGCCCTTGCTGTGCACAATTTCCTCCCTCGAAGGAAGCGGATAGTCTGCCAGAATGCTTTGTTTTGCATTTGCATAGGATGAGTCTAATCTTTCTCCAAAGGATTCCCAAGCCTTCTGCTTTGCTGTCTTTACTGCCTCAGCAGCAGCTTTTCGTGCCTCAGCATACCGCAAATGCATCTCAGGTGACCTGACCCTAAGCCACTTTAGGTAGGACTCCTTTTTTGCCCCGACAGTTTTTTGGACTTCTTGGTTCCACCAAGGTGTCCTTTTCTCACTGCCCGTTGCCACGCCGAGCCGCTTTCTGCCGCCACAGCATGAGACTGCAGAGGCAGTGACGTTTGGTTAGTATGGAGGGTTGTCCACTGCGGATAGCACTTGCAGTTGATTCCCGGGAAGGTCCCAATTTTTTCATCATTTTGCCCAACATATCAGCCTGCAACATGGCATCCTTCAAACTCCTTCAGTCTCCTTCTCACATTGATTTCACCCGGACACAGCTGCACTGACTTGGGAGACATCATATTACTTTGAATGACACCATCTGTATACACCTGACTCGTCACTTTCGGCGATGCACTTTACCCATGTGGTAAAGTACATCGTCGAAAAATACTGCTATCTTAGCAGTATTTTGGGTCTCTAACCCTAACATATTAGTAATTGAAATAATGTGGGTTCCACTGTCGATTTTCCTCAGTTTATGGCACAATAAACTTAATTTTCGAGAAGAAAGAAAGAAAGAGAGAGAGAGAGAGAGAGAGAAACGCTTTTCCATACCTGAATAGACTAACTGGGGAAGTGCTAATGAAAGGCTTAGGAAAAGTTCCTCTAGTTGGCAATGCGAATCAAACTTAGAAGAATCCTTCTTCTGAAAGCTTAATGATATCGATGTAAACACCATTACCACAGAACTACACAGGTCTCTTTCGGTTCGTGAATGTTTTATTTGTTTTCTTATTGTTTTTGTAATGACAGCGTTTTTTTTTTTAATTATCATCATACTACTTTAGAATTAACCCCAATTATTTATCTTTATATGCCTCTAACATTGTATTTTTAATTCTGATTGTCTGTGTTTTGTATCTCTTTTTGGTCTGTAATTTACTTGGAGTAGTCCATCCAGATTCTTGCATGAGACTTAAGAGTAATACATAATTGAATTCTCTAATTTGGTTGCCACCCACAACCAAGTAGTCTGAAGAAAGTGCTGTCTGTGACTCACAGACCTTTCATGAATATTCAGTATTTCTCTTGGACTTTGAATCATTTATCTCCCTGAAACTCTATTTTCATATCCTTATTTTTAAAGTCTTCACATGTCAGTGGAAAAGCCTTTTATTCCTTGGTATGAAAATTTCCTATCCATCTATAGGCTGTCATATAAACCTTTTCTCTCATGGCTTGCACAGATCCTCATCTCCATGTTATTCCAGGTTTTCCAAGTTTACTTTTTATCTGGAGGAGGGCTTTTTCCCATCTCTCATCCTTCTGACCTGAATGTACTACTATAAAATGTTCCCTTATAAATTTGTCTAGTATGGAGTACATTTTTCTATTAGCTGGCGCATCCGTTCTCTGATAATTTCATTTATTCGCAGGATCGAACTTATACCTATGCTCATGAGACTCTAGCTGCAGTACCCCGAAAAATTATGGCCAATTTAAGGGCCCAAACAACGAGGTAGGGGCCTCAGAGCAATCTAGCGCTTTGGGGCCGCCTCATGCATCAGAAAAAAGGGCCGTACTTACACTTTTCCTGAGGCGCGAGGGGGCCTCAGGAAAAGTGTAAGTGATGCCCTTCCCTCATTGTTTTCGGCCCTTACATTGGCCATAATTTTTTGGGGTTCCAGCTAGAGCCTCGTGCGCCTGTGTATAAATACGGCTCTGTTTATTCGCCTAGAATCTAAAAATTCATACAGCATTTCTTATAAGGCTCATTTTTACTTCACAATGGCTTTGTTTCTGGTGTTCTGTGTTAGTCCTTGACCTTCGTATATCAGAATTCAGTGATGATCATCATAGTAATTTTCTTTCTGCTTTAATCTAGTGCTCAACTCCATAGAACCCCGTTTATTTTAGACAATTCATGTGTTTCTCATGTGATTATTCACATGTTTCTCACATGTGCCCGATTTATGAAATATTGTCCTTAATATTTAAACTTTTTGACTGATTTTAATTTTCTTCTTATATCCAAGTTATACCAGACTACTGACTATTCCAATTATCAATTATTCTGTCCTCTGGTGATTCTGCTGTCTTAAGTCCTATTAGTTAATATACATCTACTAACTTTTTAGATATCAAGTATATTCTGCATCCCAGTCATATTTCTGGGTTATTATATCTCTCGTCATATCAGGTTATACCACGTGCAGGTTGGGTTGACATTTGTTAGTGGAGGTTTTATTTTGCGCTCCATTAATCCTTAAGGCTCTCTTACGAATTTAGTAACATTTATCAACTTTAATTATAACCGTAAGAGGTCCATTTTACTCGAACAAAAATGGCGGATGACAGTGAGCAGGTATGGTTAAGCTTAGTGATATATTTTTTTCTTTAAAAATGCTGAGTTGGAAATTATATATAGGAACAATGTTTTGAAGGGGAAAAAAAGTACTGTGAATTCCAGCTATATGTGTAATTTTATACATTGGTAACAATTGAGTGAAGTTCGATGAATTCGGACAACTCCGCTGTCGTTGCCAATTAAAATACCAAGAGTTTGTTTGTGACAAGCATTCCTTTAGTTGTTAATAATATTCCAATAATTATTTCGTGCTTTAAAAAAAAAAAATTAAGTTTAGATTGTGTAGGAAAATATTTTTCAGTCGGCATAAATAAGAGTTGCCCATCGTATTTTTATAGCCCGGGATTTTTAATCCAAAGCAGCTGATGCACGATCGTAAAATTAAATTATCGCATATTAAAAATAACAGCTATTTTAAAATATTGGTTCGATGGTTTGGTCTCCGCGACGAGTCTTGGAACTTCATCGCAGTGCCCTGTAATAATAACTAAATATCTTGTGCAGATATTTCGTTTTTTATTTGATGGTTCTGTTCTTTGATTCACATGATGCTTATGGTTATTTGCTTATAATGAATAGCCATAAGTAGTATCTGTTAGTGTCATCAATAACATGTTTACGTCATGTTGTATACACCATGTGTTGCGCGTCAGGTAGCATATCCATTTAGCACATGAAAAAATGATACGTTTTTACAAATTCCTCAGCAGAATAATGAACTTTCCTAGAAAATTACATAATTAACTTATTTCAAGTAATTTAAGATTGTTTCGTTTTAAAAATATGTATAACATGATTAGGTTGGCGTAGCTGATATTTATTATGTGACACCTCCAAGGAGACTGGGAACTCGTAATTTATGTACGTCATGAGACTATGATTTTACAAGTACAGCATACCGAAAGATTTTCAGATGCAACAAGGGAAAAATGCTACAGATGTAACTGTCAATTTAAATAAGCTAAATTCATATGAGTATGAATAAATTGTTGAAATGTGGATTGCAGTGTTTTTTTCCTGCCATCAGAGGTCTTGAAATGTAGATCTTGCATAAAACTTAATAATTTCTTTTTCTGTGTTTGTATCCCCAGTTCTATAGCAGCAACTGAAAATATATTTCACACTAGTCAGTCTCAAATGAACTATTTCCATCAGATCTACAATCTTCCTTAACTTCTGTTTTTGTTGATTGAAGTTCTTCAGCTATTATTAATAATATACCTCCTCCTTCCCTGTTTTTCCTATCTTCTCTGAAAATACAGTATCCATTACTATTATTTCAGGCATCCATGTACATGCATTTCAACATCCCCTTGGACCCTCAGTTACCCTTATATAATGTAATTACCAGCCCATTCAGATTCGAAATCTGAGAAATTGCACCCAGCTCTTCACAATCATTCCTTCAGTCATTATTATTCGGACCTCCATGGAGTCAAGAGACTCATCACCGGAGGGCCTTCCTAGGAAACACAAAGTCTATCATACCACTCCTTGAACTTGTTGACTGTTCCTGCTCTCACCACTCTATCAGGCAATGCATTCCATCATTCCAACACCCTCCACACAAAGAAACCACTCCTCACCCTCTTGCTCACAGCTTCTTTTCGTACTTTCCAGGGATGACCCCATTGTCATCGCTCCTTCTTGCTGCTCCACCAAGTGAAAGAACTCCCCAGTGTTCACCCTGTAACTGCCTCTCAACAGTTTAAAAGTCTCAATCATATCACCTCTCCCTCATTCCCTCATTCCCTCTGAATAATTGGAATGTGCAGTCCACATTCCCTCAGCTGATCCTCATAATTAACATTGTACAATCCTGAAACCATCTTTCTTATCTGCATCTGCACCCTTTCCACAGTTAATTTCTGTCCTTCAAATCCTGTGGACGAAATTTGAGAACAATAGTCTAAGCGTGGTCTGATCAGGGTCAGGTATACAACGGAATGATAACTCTTCTATCTCTGCAGGTCAGTGTCTTTCACAGTATTGCAGGAATCCTCTGTGTTATCTTCACCATCTTTGTAATATGCCCCCTGAATTTCAGTTTTCTATCTATCATCACCTCCAGATGTCTTATCTTCCCCTACTTCCTCCAATACAGCTCCTCGAATTGAGTATGCAGTGTCCCATCAATGTATCCCAAACTTCAAGACTTTACATTTTGCTGCATTAAACCGGTACTGCCATTCATTTGCCCATCTGTCTAGTTTATTGAAATCTTCTTGCAAGGCTGCCACATCTTTATATTACCAATAACCCTTCCCAGCTTCACATCATCTACAGACAACTGAATACCCCCTTGCAATCCATTTACAATGTCATTATTGATATAAAGGTTAAACAATACAGGTCCCAGTACCACGGAATCATTCTTACACTTGCACTCATTTGTCCCATAGAAGAAGATTAGACACATGTTTGATTGCCCCCCCCAATATCTTTAGTTTCTCTGATTTTGCACTTCCAAACTCTCACTGAACAAGACTTTTTCCAAGCATCTAACTCTAAAACCATTCAAGTGTAGTTCATCAAGCATATACATATCCTTTCATCCATGAAATTCACCTCACACATATATAAACATATAGAAGAAGAATAGAAAAGTTTAAGAACGGTAGTTCCTAAGGCACGATCTGGAATACTTAGAGAAGATAAAAATTAAAAAAGAAAGAATATAGACTATGCTGAAGAAGAAGAAGCATAGTTAGCACACAGATCAATTGTTCAAAAAGAAACAGAAGACATGTGGAAACAAAAATATAGATAAAACAACTAATAAAGAAAGCTCACCAAGATTTTTGGAATACATTTATTAACAAAGTAGAAGAAGATATTACATGGAAGATAAGAAATATCCTACACAAAATATTAAGAAAATAACGAAGAATGAGATACAGCACACATCAGTGTAATACAAGAAAAACAATGGATAGACCAATATGAGAATTTTCCTATGATCCAAAATTATTAATAGGAAATAACAATGAAGAATTAGTACTAATGTGTAGAACCAGTTAGATTTGAAGAACTAAAAGAAGCAAGAAATGTTTCAAAAAATAGAAAATGTAAACTGGATTAGATGACATAAATAGTGTTTGGATGTTGCAAGTTGGTGGATTTAGCATTGGAGACAGAGTTGTAGAGTGCCCCCCCTCGATGAGTAATTGGACTCCCTGGAGGTGTTACATAATAATAATATACAAAGTTTACGTAAAGACTCAAAAATATACTTATAGTTAGGGAATAAGTTAACAGAAGAGATTGAAATTAATCAAGGTATAGTGGAACCTCGGTTGTCGAACACTCTCATCTCGAACAAATCGGTTCCCGAACAAAAAAACACCGGTTTCCGAACAGAATCTCGGTTCCCGAACAGGCAAACCGGCAACCACGTGCTCCGCTGGCTGAGATTGGGGGGGGGGGGGGGGCTTCAGTTACACCGTAGCCTACGCTCACCTCAGACACCTGCTGAAATTTCTGGAGAATTAATTAATTTAAGACACCTATTATATATTATTATAATTATTATTATTATTATAAGGTGCCTCCATGGAGTCAAAAGACTCATCGCGGGAGACCAACATTGCATACTAACCATTATTCACACAATACCTGTCATACCTCCCCTTAAACTCCTTCGCATTCTTGAATTTGCAGTGCCTTTTCTTGATTTTCTTTGTGTTTTATGCGTTTTATTTTTATAAATTATTAAATATGGAAGAGCATGGGCTAAGGAGAATGGATGTCAGTTTAATGTGGCAAAATGTAAGGTTATGCATTTTGGGGTGAAAAGATTGGTGGCAGTTTACTGCATTGGTGGAACCGTGCTCCAGGAAATTGATGAGGCACGAGATTTAGGAGTGTTGGTGGATAAGGAATTGAAATTTAGGGGACACATTGCAAAAGTGGCCAAATCAGCTCATCAAATCACTTGGTTGCTGAAGAATACGTTGACAAGCAGAGACAAGCAGGTTATTGTTCCTCTGTATCGAGCCTTGATAAGACCCCATCTAGACTACTGTGCTCAGATTTGGTCACCTAGGTTTCTTCTTGATGGGGAGGAGGTGGAGAGGATCCAGAGGCGAGTGACCAAGATGATAGCAGGTCTGTGGAATGAACCGTATGAGAACAGGTTGAGGATTTGTGGGTTGCAAAAATTGGTCGATAGGCGGAGGAGGGGAGATATGATTGAGACATTCAAATTACTGAAGGGTTTCTATAAAATTAATTCAGAAGATATCTTTGAGAACAGGGCTGGTTGTGGGAGGACTAGGGGACATCAATGGAAACTGGGCAAAAGTTGGTTAGTAGAGGTGTTAGAGCTGGGTTCTTTACTTTTAGAGTAGTGAATGAGTGGAATGTGCTCCCTGAGTCTGTGGTGGATGCTGTGACAGTGAATGAGTTTAAGGCGAGGTATGATAGATACTGTATGAATGTCAAATAGTTGTGATGAATATGATTTGGGGCCTCCCTCGATGAGTCTAATGACTCCCTGGAGTTGCCCGTAATAATAGTAATAATAATAATAGTAATTAAATAAGCTACCATGTGGCTGAAGAAGGATAGTGATAGCAGCAAAGCGAAAAGAAAAGTTAGAACAACGATAGAGAAGAAAAAATAAATCATATCCAAACATAAAAATGGGGTTCGTGTCTCGGTTCTTGCTATGCAGTTCAGTATGGCGATATCAGTGATCTGTACAATACTCAAAAATAAAGAGGCGATCAATTTTCGTCTATATTTTATCTATTTATTGAGTTTATTCTTTTTGAGCAAGATTTTATGCAATTTCATTGTTTTGTATACGATTTTATGTATGAAGTACTGTTTAACACGTTTGCTGCCAACTATGAGTATACTTGTAGTTGGTATATAAGCTTCACAAACCAGCTATGAATATACTCATATGGTGCTTGCCGCCGGCAACGAGATTTTACCGCCAGCAATGAGATTACTCGTACTGACCTTGAAGAAGTGAAATTGCTTGGCGTACGGGAACAAACTATGCCCGAGTAGCGTGGCAGCGAATGTGTTAAATAAGCAATCATCTGGGGTTTCAGGAACGGATTAATCCATTTCACATTAATTCTTATGGGAAAATGGTTTCAGTTTTCAAACAAATTGGTTCCCGAACAGCCTTTAGGAACAAATTATGTTCGACAACCAAGGTTTCACTGTATAAGGTAAATGCAGTTTATCTCCAACTCTATTCTATATATATATATATATATATATATATATATCAGGGACAGAAGCTCACAATATGTTATGCTATTCTCTCACGCTGAGACAATAGCACCCAGAAATCAGTGGTTGTGACTAGTTATTGTGTTTAATAACCAGTTCAACAGCTGTACCTCACACACTGAGGTGCAGCTGTTCACCAAGTTATTTTTACTAGGTTATTTTCATGAAAATCACTTAAATTAGTGCTTTATTGTTATTATTATTGTTATTTATTGTTATGTTATTTTCATCAAACTTTTCATTTTTTGAAAACTTGCATAAAGCACAATTCTAGTTGTGAGGGAAATTTGTGCCATGGTATCATGAATCATCTACACATAATCACAAGAAGTATTATTTATTAAATATAGTGCCAAAAATTTCAGTTTGAAAATAACAAACCATCATCAGTGGCCTGAACAACATTTTTTACAAGGTAGAATGCAAACAATTGAATTATTCAGAATGCTACGAGCCATGTGATGTTAAATTGCTAATAGCCTTATGCTTCACTGAAGAAAAGGTTAATCATAAAAGTGATTATAAAATAATTATATAGTTTATATTATCATCAAAAAATTAATTTAATTTATAATATCATACTAAATAGATCTTTAGATAGATGTAGTATCCAGTGATTTCTTAGAATCTTTTATCTTTGTAAATATCACTTATCATTATTGGCCTTTAAAAAAAAAAAATGTGATATTCGGATTAAACTCTCCCATATTTTTGACAAGGGTAGTCAGTCATTCCGATTCAAGTTAGGGCAATGAAGTTAGCCCTGAGCACTCTCTTTGAATTGGCATTCGAATTTATACCAACATCTATGTTGGTATAAATATATAGAAGGTGAGTTTTACAGAGAATGTTGTCGAGTTACAATCCCTACATCTCTGGCATTTCAGAGACTATTTCAAGAATTCTGATTTAGTAGCTACTTATATTCCCATTAATAAACTATCCACATATTTCCCATCGTCTAAAGATAAACTCACAACTATGTCTCTCAAGAAGATTACTTGGAGTATCTCTGCTGGATAGACTAAGAAATGAAGACAAGGAAATGACTAAAACAAGAAATAACAATAGTAGACAAAATCCAAGAAAGAAGACTTTGATGGTCATTTTGGCCATGGGAACAGAAGGATTACCATCTAAATCCTTGAATACAATGGAAGGTAAAAGATCCAAAGGGTGGCCCAGAATTAGATGGATGGATAGATAAAATAAAAGAGGACCTGAAAACCAAATCACCAAAATGGACAGAATTGTTTGGACTCTCCAGAGACA
The DNA here is from genome assembly GCF_054136105.1 of Typopeltis vanoorti. Lineage (NCBI taxonomy): Eukaryota > Metazoa > Arthropoda > Arachnida > Uropygi > Thelyphonidae > Typopeltis > Typopeltis vanoorti. The sequence goes on from NC_143550.1 coordinate 12,595,614, forward strand.
GACAGAAGTGGAAAGAGTTTATTTGGCCTCATCATCATCCACATAGATGATGAAAGAGAGAAGAAGATGTCTCTTCCTGGTGTATCTCAAGTTCAGTGTGAGTGTCAGCTTTCCTAATTTGGAAAACTGGACGTTCAATAGAAAGAAGAATACAAGAACATCAATCTTATATTCTTAACAACAAATCCGATAAGTCTGGATTTGCACAACATGGAATAGAGACAGACCACAACATTCTCTGGTCTAAAATTCACCTTCTACACAGATGGTATAAATTTGGATGGCTCAAAGAGAGTGCTAAGGCCTTACTTCACCATCTTAACTTGAATCAGAATGACTGCCTAACCTTGTCAAAAATATGGGAAAGTTTGATCCGAATAACACATTTTTTTTTTTTCCTAAGGCCAATAATTCTCTTCCTCTACTTCTTAAGCTTCACGAACCCTTAAGGTTCTTAGTTGCAAGCACCACAGTTCTCCATTTTTTCCTATCCTTAGCCAACTCCTTCAAGTTTTGCAGCTTCAGCTCTTTTATGTCCATTTCAATGTTATCCATCCATCTTCTGTGGGGTCTTCCTCTAGGATGTCTTCCATTTGGGTCATGTGTAAAGGTTCTCCTCACTAGCCTGTTATTCTCCATTCTTTCCAGGTGACCTAACCATCTCATTCGACTAGCTCTGATTTAGTTTATTATTAGTGGCTTCTTATAAAGTTCATAGAGTTCTTTATTTGTTCACCTTCTCCATTCATTTGTCACAGGATCTTTAACCCGACCAAATATTTTTCTTAAAATTTTGTTTTCAAAGCGTTGTAATTGATCTTCATCAGATGTTGTTATATTCCATGTCTCTGCACTGTATAATACGACTGGTCTAATTAGCAATCTGTAGGTATTTATTTTTGATTCATATGACAGATTTTTAAATGAGAGGAGGTGCTGAAGTGAGAAATAAGATTTATTACCTGCTTGGATTCTCATCTTTATTTCTGTTATTTCTGTTTGGATCTTATTATCTTTAGTTATTATAGAGCCTAGATATTTAAATTGTATGAAGTTTTTCAATATCATGTCAGCAAATTGAATAGTTGATGGCTTATTGATATCATTATCTTTAGATACTTTTAAATATTCTGTTTTATTTTGGTTATTATTAAGACCTATTTTTTTGGAAGAGGTTTTAAGGTTTATAAAAGTTTCAGTTATATCATCTGCACTTTCTCCTATAATATCAATATCATCTGCATACCCCAGGAATGATGCAGAGCATGATATATACTTTTCATTGTTTCTTGAATTACTTTTCTAAAGCTATGTTGAAGAATATAGATGATATCGCATCTCCTTGTTTTAAACCTGTGGAGATGTTGAATAGCTCTGACAGTGTTGTTAGTGAGGACTCTACATTGATTTTCCTGTACGCACACATTTTGACCAATCTGATTAATTTTTCTGGTATTCCAAATTCCTTTAGGATATTCCATAGACTATGTCGATGTATGCTATCATATGCTTTTTTTTTTTGGAAGTCAATGAAGAGATTATGACTTTCTTTATTGTATTCCCAATTTTTCTCTAGAATTTGTCTCAAGGTAAAAAGGTGATCAATGGTTGATCGATTTCTTCTGAATCCTGCCTGATATTCCCCGAGAATCTCCTCTGCATATGGAATAATTCTTTTTAGGATAATATCAGACAGGATTTTGTAACTAGTATTTAAAAGTGAGATGCCTCTGTAGTTTTCACATTTCCTTTTATTGCCTTTTTGTGGATGGGGATTATTATTGATTCTTTCCAGTCTTCTTGGTTTTTCATTTTTCCATATGAGATTAATTAGTGTGAACAATTTTTTAGTTAACTCTTTTCCTCCATATTTAATTTGTCCAGATGTGACTTTATCAAATCCTTCAGCTTTATTATTTTTAAGAATTTTAATTCTTGTTTCTATTTCACTAAATGATGGCTCTTTGACTTCCAGTTCACAAGTAGAGTAAATTTTGGCTAGAATATTTCTTTGGGATTTTGACAGTTTAGCAGCTGTTTGAAATATTCTCTCCACCTTTCAGCCATCTGTTTGTCATTTGCAATAATTTGTCGTTTATTATCATTAATTATTGCAGTTCTTGATTGATAGCCTGTCTTTAGTTTATTTATACCTTGAAAAAAGTTTATTGCATTTTTATATGTATCCTGTTTATCATTTTTATCAATTAATTCTTTTAGATATTGTCTTTTTTCTTGCCTAATAATTTTGTGCGTAGAGGCTTAAGTGCTGTGAGAATATCATGTTGGAGGCTTAATGGATTGTATACAGCACTCAGAAAGGATTAAAAACAGAATATAATTCTTCCTATATTTCGTCTCAGTCAACGAGACATCTTCAGTGTTGTAACATAAAAACAAATAACAAACAATACTAAGCCCAACCACGTGGGAGACACTAAAGTCCTATCTAGGTGGAACACCCTCTAAGGGCGGTTGTAGGTGATCTGGAATGTAAAGTGGGACCTCTGGTGATAAGCATTTCCCAAATCTTAGGAAGCTTAATGCAACCATATTTGTTAAGATTTGGTTGATTCCTGAGAGCTGCTGCTGATTCTAAGAATAGTCTTTCTCTTTTGAATTTGCTGTGGTGGAGCATGGTGGTTTTTTTCCATGAGATTTTGTGGGTTGTATCCAAGACATGGTCAGCCAGGCCTGACTGACCATAGTCATGCTTACAGATGTATGACTTATGTTCCTCCAGGTGGATAGTAGCTGATCTGCCTGTCTGTCCAAAGTACACCAGTTTACAGGAAGAGGGTACTTTATAGACTCCAGGTACTGAGAGAGGAGGGAGCTGATCTTTTGTAGAGCAGATGAGGGTAACAAGTTTATTAAGAAATTCATATCAAGAAATTTAACAACCTTTGTAAAGCCAAGCCGCAACCGCAAATTCAACCTATACAGACAGTAGGGAACTTATCGTCCAAAAGGCTCAGCGACGATGCCGTCAGTGCCCTAAGCCTCGACTACAATTACATGGTCTCTCCGAAATAAGTGCCGATGCTTAATGTGATGTTCAACATCGAACACGGGATCTGTCACTTAGCGCTGGAGATAGCAAACAACATCAGACTTGATATCGCCATCCTCGCCCAGTCTTCACCTCCTGAAAGTAATTTATCGTCCTCCCAACGCACTGTTCTCATGAAATTACGTAAAGAAAAAAGTATCGTTATCATCAGCGCTGATAAGGGTAATGCCACGGAATACAATCGAAAAATGGAGATTATCCTCCGAGATCGCTCTACCTACACCCCGCTAGAACACGATCCCACAAAAACACAAGTTAAAAAACTAAAAAACTTACTTAAAAAAGTGTCTTCCTGGCCCCCAGAAATCACGAAAAAACTCAAACCTTTCTGTTCCCGTCCCCCCCCCTGAATATATGGTTTACCAAAAATCCACAAATGCAATTCCCCACTAAGACTTATAGTAGATGCCATTAACTCACCTTGCTACAAACTGTCGAAACAGCTGGCCAACTCTCTGACCCCTCCCCCTTCACTGGACTTTCCACATCCTATATAAAAAAACTACCCATTTCAAAACCCTCATAGAAAATTTAACCCTAAATAACACAGACATATTGGTAAGCTTTGACATCTCCTCATTGTTTACCAATATTCTCTTAATTGATACCTTAACACTCTTAAAAAATGTTTTTCCTTCTGACATCTTAGATCTCTTTTCCTTTGCCATCTATTCTGGTTATTTTTCTTGGAAGAACAAAATCTATAAGCAGATAGAAGGAACCGCCATGGGTTCCCCCCTCTCACCCACCCTTTGCAGTTTTTATATGGAAGATTTCGAAAAACGAGCCATAGACTCAGCCCCTCTCAAACCTTCCATCTGGCTAAGATATGTAGATGATCTGTTCTCTATTTGGCCTCATGGCCCACACACATTAGAAGCCTTCCTAAGTCACCTCAACAGCCTACATCCAAGAATTCATTTCACGATGGAAAAGGAAAAGAACAGTTGCTTACCCTTCCTAGACATCTTAGTTACACGCCTCCCCACCGGTACACTTTCCTTCATGGTATATAGAAAACCCACGCACACAGACAGATACATCCACAAACGCTCTCACCACCACCCTGCTCAACAATATGGCATTATTAAAACTTACCAAGAGAGCCCATGATCTTTGTTCCAGTGGAACCGACCTTACAACTGAGCTTGACCACATACACAACACTTTCCTCTCCAATGGCTACAGTGATCACAGCATTAGAAAAATAATCAGTTCCTCCCCCATTTCCCAGTCTTCTTTTGAAAAAAAGTTTAGAAATGCCATCACCATACCCTACATCCGTGGCACATCTGAAAAATTAGCCAAGATTTTAAAAAAATACAACCTACACACACAGCATTTAAGCCCCACTGCAAACTTGCTACCCTCATCCACTCTACAAAAGATCAGCTCCCTCCTCTCTCAGTACCTGGAGTCTATAAAGTATCCTGTTCCTGTAAACTGGTGTTCTTTGGACAGACAGGCAGATCAGCTACTATCTGCCTGGAGAAACATAAATCATACATCTGTAAGCATGACTATGGTCAGTCAGGCCTGGCTGACCATGTCTTGGATACAACCCACAGGATCTCATGGAAAAAAACCACCATGCTCCACCACAGCAAATTCAAAAGAGAAAGACTATTCTTAGAATCAGCAGCAGCTCTCAGGAATCAACCAAATCTTAACAGATATGGTTGCATTAAGCTTCCTAAGATGAAAGTATAATTATGTCATTGTTTGGTATTTCATCAATTATTCCTTCCAGAGTATCATAGAATTCATCCTTGGTATCCTGATCAGTTTCCTCTGTGGGTGCATGTGCATTAATTAAGGTTATTTTGAACTTTTTTGTTAGCAGTCTTATTTTACTGAGTCTTTCATTGATGGCCCCAAAACTTATGAGTGACTCCCATAGCCTTCTTTGTATCATAAATCCTATTCCTAGTTCATGTCTTCCTGTGATATTTCCACCATATAATAACAAATAATCTCCTAATTTATGTTCACCACTATCAATCCATTTAGTTTCCTGAATTGCTACTATATCTATTTTACATTTTTTAAGTTCATCACTTAAAGTTTGCAGTACACCTGCTCTACATAAGCTTTTGACATTCCACGTTCCAAATCATAATCCTTTATTCCAAGCAACAGGTCTAGTTCCATCTTGTACAGTCCAATATTGAGACTTATTTGGTGCTTGGTTCCTAACAAGTAAATTTTTACAAGATGAGGTTGTCGGCCTCATGCTTAACCCCCCAACCTGGAGGACCAGGGTGTCTCTCTTAGTGTGGACCCTCACCTTTGACCAGTCCGGCTTGGGAGGCCCTACTGGTAAAATAACTACCACTAGCATTGCTCTCGCAGTCATTGGGACATTGCCACTACACCTTGTTGTGGCAAACCCTGATGCCACAACAAGGTGTAGGCCAGTGATGGTGAACCTTTTTATCCAGGTGTGTCAAACATCTTTTTATTTTTAAATATTGACGTTGTTGATGTGCCACTTGCATACATGCATTATAAATTTAACTACATAATCATTGATGGTGACTTATCCATATCATAATTAGACTATTTATATAAATTTAACTACATAATCATAGATGGTGACTTATACATATCATATTAGGCTATTTATTTAATAGGACATTGATATAAAATCTATGAATTCATATTATACAATTAATTTAATAAAGTGAAATTACAAACTTACATTACATTTAATGACTTTTCTGTTGCTGAGTACTGGAAGAAAGTTGCTTTATAGAAGGGCTATAGTGTGTACATTTTAATGCTACACAGGCAGCACTCATATCATTGCTCAATCTATTTCTCCCTTTCGATTTGATATTATTTAAGGCAGAAAATAGAGTTTCACAAGAGTATGTAGAAGAGAAAATTATTAGAAGAGCTTTAGCTCTAACTACAAAATAAAATAGAAATAGGTTAACTATAAAATATAATTCTTTCAATGAACCGAATATCAATACCGATATTTTTCAACATCACCTGAAAACCTCAAGTGTGTCAGTGCTGACACACGTGTCATAGGTTCGCCATCACTGGTGTAGGCCAATAATTATAAGTGATATTTACAAAGATAGATGATCCTAAGAAATCCCCGGATACTACGTAGGTCTATCTAATGATCTGGTTAGTATGATATTATAAATTAAATTAATTTTTTTTCTTGATGATAATATAAATTATAAATCGAATGGACAACAGCAGACTACCGAAAATATTATGCAAATATAAAATAAGTGGAAAAGAAGAATTGGAAGACCAAGAAAGAGATGGTATGAGACTGGAACTGGCCACCTGGTCTGAAATCCATGTTAGGAGGAAGAAGAATTTATAAATTATATAATTATTTTATAATCACTTTTATGGTTAACCTTTTCTTCAGTGAAACATAATGCTATTAGCGATTTAACATCACTATTTTGAATAATTCAGTTGTTTGCATGCACCTTGTAAAAAATGTTGTTCAGACCACTGATGACAGCTTGTTATTTTCAAACTGAAATATTTAGTAGTATATTTAATAAATAATACTACTTGTGATTACGTGTAGATAATTCATAAAACACAATTAACACTCAAATACAATTTAATAGAAAAAAATGTAAATAAAAAAATGCTAAATTGTTCAAAATAGCCACACAGTCATCTCTTTCTGCTTGTTCAGTGATATAAGGTTTCATATTCACAGCCATACACTTTTAGGTGTGCTGATTTGTTTGAAACAGATAACATGACTTCTCTATTTTTATTGGTGCATCCTAATTAGGTAAACAATTGCTGACTCGTACAGTTTTATGAAGTGAATCACTAAAAGTTGGCTTTTAATAATGGAAATTATTCAAATGGTCCAAAATCCCAAATCACATTTCTGTACATACTCCATGAGCGAAATCCCTTGATGTGTTACCACTGTACAATGCATCTTGTTATCTGGCATAACATGAGACAAAATATTGAATTGTTCTCTTTCTCTCTCTCTCTCTCTCTGAGTAACTGGAAACAAAAACAAATGAGTAATAACTCATTCCTCTACCATCCTGCTACCATTTCTCCACTTCTAATCATGTGAGAATTAGAAAAGCAACTGGTCAATAACCATACACTGTTCAACTCTAGACACACCAAATGAATTTATCATCATCCTTCACTCCATCCATCTATTTTCTTTGAAGCAGTTTCCCTGCATATCGTTTTTTTCCCCAATACATAGAAATTCCCAACTTTTTAAGACTCATATTAATACATTGCTTCTTTCTTCACTTGACCACACTATATATATATATATATATATATATATATATATATATATATATATATATATATGGGATTGAAAAAGTAATTCTGGCATAATATGTTCTGTAGTGGACATGTAGTTTCATTTTGCTCCAGTACAGACTTGTTGCTGATAGATGATATAAGTTTCACTCACTTAATCTTTGGTGGTGGGAGGATTCACAACTTTATGAAAAACCTGGACTAGTGGATTTAACCAAGATTTTCTTTTAATACATTCAAAAATAAAAAATAAAAATAAAAAATCAGATCACAGTAAGTGTTATCATGGTATGCAATCATTCATTACATACACTAGAAAATGATCGTGATAATTAATATATATTCAGTATATTTAGTTATTCTCAATTGTATTTAATTCATCTTAATTCAACATTAAATTATATTATGTTCAGGTTGATTCAGTTTCTTTGTAGACATTACTTTGCTGTATACTCTGTTTTGGTTCCATATTAATTGATAATACAGTATACTTTTTCATTCATTCATTTATTTATTTTTTTATATTTTTCATTAATTATATATTATGATTTTAAAATTATATTCATTATTAGTATTTTAAATGTTTATTTTTAATATTTAATTATTTTTGCTATAAGGTTGCAGCAAATGCAGTTGAAGAACCTTTAGATCTTATTCGTTTGAGCTTGGATGAGAGAATTTATGTGAAGATGAGAAATGAGAGAGAGCTCAGAGGTAGATTACATGTGAGTAATATAATACTGTAAATTCACAGTGACATTTATTTTCTTTTGCCTTGTTATGAATTTAATTTGTATTCAATCTACAGTAAACATGACTAGATGCCTCTCACAACCAAGCAATTTGGCATTTCGAATTTCATAAATTTAACGGTATGATTATTTATGCTCATTTAATGCTACCACTATCTGATACATCTATTGGTGCATATATTCTTTGACCAGTTTTTATATAAATCCCATACACAAAAGGTTGTAAATTTTATTTTATTTTTCTACCTTCACACTGAAATCAGTGCAAGATCTGGGTCTACACATGGAGCCATAAGAGATCTAAGTCCCAACATCATCCTGTGCTCTCCATCTCCAGACTTGGGGAATTGAGGAGTTATTCTGTGGTAAGTTTGCCATGCTGCCAGTTTACCCTGTGAGGCATGTAAAGAAATTATCTTATTCAGCCTGAGTGAGTTCACAGCTTAGCAAGTCCATATAACTGTGCTGACACCATACTCCTCTAAAAGATATACTTCTCGAGGTAAATTTTGGAATGATGTGGTGCTCTTGAAGTTTATGCTGAAAATCAAATCTTGGTTTTCAGCATAGTGGACAACTTTCTTATAATGGAGGATAGTAAGTGGTTTCCGAGTATTTAGATAGTTTTATATTGAAAACAGCTAACTCATCTTTACTCAGTACATTAGTATCATGAATGAGTTTAGGAATAATCCAGCAACCATGCTGGATTATCCCTACTGTTTATTAGAGAATAAACAGGAAACTTTTCAAGCCAGTAAGCAAGATGGCTTGTACTAGTTGATTAAATTCATCTGTTACCTATGGACATTATAAACATCCACATCTGCAATGGGATTTGAATCCATGCCCTTCTGGTTGAAATGCAGCTATGCTGTCCACTCAAAATTTGTCTGCTATGTAGAGAATGAGATACAAGTTTCATGGAGAAGAAACCTTGCCATTATTGTTTGAGACTGGCTAACCCATCTTTAGTTTAAAAGTTCATATAAATGCTCCTTGTATCTTAGGTACAATTAAAACCTAGGCCTTCAGTCACTACTGACTGCTTCAGAGTTGCTTAAAATTAATTTGTTTGTGCAAAGTAAGATAGGAACAGTGATAAAAGAAAGTCATAGACATTGTTCCATAAGTATTGAAATTATGAGGAAGCTTGCAAAATTTGAGCTAATATACTTATTAGCTCAATTTTGATATAATTGATATATCTACCTACCTATCCTCTTTGTGTCCTATAATGAAATCCATGTTCTACACTTAGCCCTGTCTCTTGCAACTAATTCTCTGCTCTCCAGCAATCTTTCTTTTTCTGTCATTCTTTGCCAAGTTAGTTTAAGCCTTCTCTTTATTTCCCTTCTGATATTTATGTCTAGCATATGTTCTGTATGAATGAATTAAGTTATGATTTAAGGTTATGATTTCTTTAAGCTATTCTTGAAATTTCTCCTCTGTTCATTCTCAGTACAGTTTCCATTTCCATACGTGTTTTATTTCACTGGATTTATTTTGTTTTGTCTGATGATGATGTTAAAACTGTCATCTACGTGATACTAATATTCCAGTTGTGATGAGATTCCATTTTATATCTCTCCTTGTAACTATTTTCATAATCCAGTCATTAATTGATTAAAAATTAGTCCAGACATTTATCATCCCTGTCTGGCACATGTTGTTATCTCAGATCATTCTGATGATGTTGTTGTGCAATAACAGAACTTTTAGTTTCTTTATACATTTTTTATTATTCTTGTATTTATTAGGATTTATCAGGAATCCTCTATAGTTTTTGTAATAATTGTTAAAATGTCTATCAATAGTGCTAAAATCAAGGAAAATTGATAAAATTTAGGTATAAGAAATTTCTAAATTTTATACTTTGTTCAGTGTTTCTCTTTAAAGAAAAAGTGTGATGTTTAGTACTTCCACCTGTTTTTTAAAACTACCTTGCTCAAACCCTAATATCTTTTCTGTTCACTTGAAATGCTGTTCATCACAATTTTACAAAAATTTGGTGGACTATTTTAAAGTCCACAAATTTAAGCCTTGATTTGGAATTAAGGTTATGATTGCTTTCTTTCAGTTATATGGATATCTTTTCATATGCTAAGTACATTATTAAAGATCACTTGCAATTTATCAGCAGCAATTTCTTTAGTGGTCTTAATCCTTTCTATTGCTGTGTTATCATTGCCACATGTGTTACCATCTTTCATCTTCTCCATTATGTTCTGTAGACTATCAATATCAGGGGTGCTTAAGGGTCAAAGCTGTATAACTGAGAGGAGACCTCCACATAGCCTTTAAAGGAATGCGGAGAACCGACCAGGGCTTCTGACCTAATGTCCAATCCTCACCTTCTCGTGGTGCACCCTGTTGGGTATCTACTTTGATACTGAACGAATGAGGATGGGCTGGCAATTTGGGATTTAGCCGACCAAATTGTATTCTTATTGGTTAAACCAAAATAAAAAATGATGGTACAACATGACAAAATTTCATGCCGGCTGGGGCGTCGCCCGGTTAAACAAGGCCCCCGTTGTTTTCGTCAGGGAACCAGGGCGAACAGCGAAAAGTCAGCTACTGGAACAAATCTGAAAACAAACCCCAACTCAACATCACCAGAGTTAAAGATCGGTACTATCAATGTAAGAAGCCTGAATGGCAAAGAAATGGAGCTAGCTGAGGAATTAGATAAGTACCAGATCGACATAATAGGGGTGACTGAAACAAAAAAGACCAAAACTGGTGAGATCTTTCTCAGCAATAAATACAAAATGTTATATTCAGGCAATAACAATCAAGGAAAAGAAGGAGTAGCCATAGTATTCAACACAAAATACGAGGCTAATCTTCTTGAATGGCAGTCAGTCTCAAGTAGAGTAATGTGGGCAAATATGAGAATGGGGAACTGGACAATGAGACTTATTTGTGCCTATGGTCCCACAGAAGGTTCTACTAAGGTAGAAGTGGAGGAATTTTTTGAGGCTTTAGAAAAAGCAACTGACACAATGAAAAAGGAAAAGTTGGTCCTTGTTGGGGATCTAAATAGTAGAGTAGGAAATGATTGTGAGACATACAAAAATATTTTGAGAAAATTTGGAGAAAAGAGCAAAGCTAATAATAATGGCAAATATCTGTTGGATTTCTGCTCAGGACATGGACTGGTTATTACTAACACCATGTTCCAACATAAAAATGTGCACAAATTCACATGGAGAGAAGAGGCTAGGAATAAGAAAAGTCTCATTGACTATGTTATTGTTGATAGTGATGTTTTCTCCCTGGTGCAGGACACCAGAGTGTACAGAGGATTTGAAATTGGAAGTGATCACTATTTAGTCTTGAGCAGGATAAAATTGAATTTCATATTGAAAAGAATAACATGTAAGAAAGTTTTAAAGCGAATAAAAGTTGAGCAGCTCTCAGATGTAAACTGTAGACTAAAATACAGAAATATTATTGAAAAGAAAATGAAAGAGTTTGAGAACAGGAATCAAACCTTGGAGATTCAGTGGCAAACTCTGAAGGAAACATTGATTGATTCTGCCAGAGAGGCATGTGGTGAGGTTGTGTGCAAAGATAAAAAAATCAGAACTCCCTGGTGGACACAGGAAGTTAAAGAGGCAGTGAAGGAAAAGAAGAAAGCATATCAAAAGTTCCTGGCAAATAAGTCAGCTTTTACTCTTACAGAATACAGAGACAAATGTAAGAAAGCTAAACAGTGTGTAAAACTAGCTAAACAAAAGTCATGGGAGGACTTTGGCAAGAATATAGAAAATAAATATCAAGAAGGTGGCAAAATGTTCTGGAGGTTGTTGAAGAAGCTTAGGAATGGAGGAAAGAGTGCTGTAAAAGGAATTAGAGATGATAAAGGTGAAATGAAAACAGGAGAAAAAGATATCCTTGAAGTATGGAGTAATTACTTTGAAAAACTGCTAAATGAAACAAGCAGTGATGACAGCACAGTGATAAAAAACACTGACCAGGCATGCAGTCAGGAATACATATCCATACTTGAAGTAGAAAAAGCCATCAAAGGCTTGAAATGTGGAAAGGCAGCAGGAGTAGATGATATTCGACCAGAAATGCTGAAGTATGGTGGTATAAGAGTCTTACAGTGGCTGCACTGCATAGTTCAGAAAGCCTGGACAGAGGGACGAATTCCCGATGATTGGAGTAGAGCTCTCATAGTACCCATATATAAAAAGGGAAATAAAACTGAATGTGAGAATTACAGAGGTATTTCCCTACTGAGTGTTCCTGGCAAGATCTATGCAAGTATACTTGAGAAACGGTTGAGAAGAATTGTGGAAGAAAAGCTTGGTGAAGAACAAGCTGGATTCAGGCCAAATAGAGGCTGTCAGGATCAGATCTTCACTTTATGACAAATAGTCGAGAAAGCATGGGAATATAATAAAGATCTGTATTTAAGTTTTGTCGATTTGGAAAAGGCATATGACAAGGTGCCAAGAGAGAAGCTATTCAATACGCTGCAGTTATATGGTGTCAATGGGGCATTATATCAAGCAATACTTAGTCTTTATTTGAGTTGTGAGTCAGCAGTTAGAATTGAAGGAAGTACAGGAAGATGGTTTAATGTTAAATCTGGTGTGAGACAACGATGTACATTATCCCCTCTGTTATTCATTATCTATATGGATCACATTATGAAGGAATGTGGTATTAAACCTGATATCAAAATTGGAGATGTTAATGTCAGCTCTTTGCTTTATGCGGATGATGTTATACTTCTAAATAAATCCGCTACAAGTCTGCAAGATTCTCTGACTAAATTGAATAGCTGTTGTAATAGATATGGTGTGAAGGTCAGCAATAAAAAGACAAAGACAATGAAAATAGGCAGAATCATTGAAAATGTCAACTGTGTTGTGAATGGAGAACCTGTGGAACAAGTAAAACATTTCAGCTACTTAGGCACAATTTTTACTGAAGATGGTAAACTAAATATAGAAATAGACAACAGAATCAGCAAAGCTGGTATGGTGGGAAGTCAATTGAATAAATTCATATGGAATAAGAAAGAAATTAGTTGGAACACTAAATTAGCTGTATACAAGACTGTGTTCAAACCAATTTTAACTTATGGATCTGAGAGCTGGGTCAGAAGTAAAACACTTGACCAAAGACTAGAAACCGCAGATATGAGAGTCCTGAGAAAGATTAGAGGTGTGAACAGATGGCATCAATGGCAATATCATATTAAAAATGAGGATATTAGGAAAGAACTTGACATTGTCAGCATCCAGGAATGCGTTAGCAGAGCTAATCTCAGATGGTATGGTCACTTAAATAGAATGGGAGAGGAAAGATTAGCAAAACAAGTGTTCTCTGCCAGGTTGGCAGGAAAACGACCCAGAGGAAGACCAAGATATAGGTGGATTGATACGGTACAAAGTGCCTTAGACGATAGAAATATAAGATCTGATAATGTTGGAGTCTTGACAAGTAACAGACTGATTTGGAGGAAAATTGTAGATAGGAAGTTAGTAATGATGTAATTTTTTCATGTAGTACTGTCATATCCTGTACACCCCTTGAGGGTACATGGCAGGAATTTGATGATGATGATGATGATGATGATGATGACTATCAATATAAGCATACAAATATTCTCCAATATTTTTATTTAATTAAATAAATGTAAACTTAAATATTCTGTTTTAAATTGCTCATATTTGTACTTTTTATCATAAAAAGGTACAAATATGAATGAACAAAAGCACAAATGAATTGTATTTTTTTTTTAAATAGTTATGCACTGTTAATATTATTATATTAACAGTGCACAACTATATATAAAAAAAAGAATTACAATTACGTGTGGCCTAATTTTTAATGAAATGAATTTGATTGATTGTAATTCAGTCTGGCCAAAATAAGTATCATAGTTTAATGTTTGTATATGTTTAAAATATGTCAGTTAAAAAGACTTAGTTAACCGAAAGTGTGAGATTTTACTGCTTTCAAGCAAAGCAGCATGAAAATAACATGTAATGGTGGCAGCTTGTCTCACTTTATAACTGAAGCAGAAACTGGAGTATGATGCGTGCTAGAGCCTGTGCAAGTGAAAAGAATATAGTAATTAGTAAAAAATGCTGAGAGATATAGAACTATGAGAAGTATAGATATGTAGAGATATGGAAGCATTTTTGGAACAAATTACAGCATAGCTCTCTAAACTTTCAAAATTCGTTTCACCCTTAGTGTCTCAGTAATTTTTTCATAGTGCCTCTAGGCCAAAAGAACAATACCTGACAGTTCTGTTTAGTAAGTAGTTAAGTCCCAATTACTTACTAAGTATTTGTGTCCTAAAAACTTAGTAGCTCCTCAAAAAAAAAAAAAAAAGTCTATTCAAACAGCTACTAAGTTTTTGCTGCAGCACCCCAGGGTGCCATGAGACACACTTTGGCAGTTAGAGGAAAGTTCCATTAGTAGTAGTAGTCATTCATAAAGAAAGACATTAAAAAGTTATTAGTTACAGCATTACAAATGTAACTGGAATAACAGTTGTGGGAGAAATTAAAAAAGCTTTGGAACTCAATAAATGAAGTTTCTTATGTGGAAGAAAAATGTTTATCAGATATTAAATGTTCCATTAGAATAGTGATGATTTAATGGTTGTTTTTGGAAAATAGATATGACTAGATTTTTTTTTAATGGTTGATTTATTTTTCCTTGGAAATACTTTGCATATTAAGAGGAAAAAGGAGTATTTCATGTAACTTTTTTTTTCTAGAAGTCTTTTAAGAAAGAATGCAAGAGCAAAATCTTCAATAATCATATTGAACATTTTGTTCTGTTTGAACATTGTATCGCTTAGGAAAGCTACAGTTATTTTCAAGACTTGCATAACAAAAAAGTAGTTTTCAGGATAAAGAACTATTTCTTTTTTAAATCAATCAAGACAAGCCTTATAAACTCAAAGAACTATTATGCTCATCTAGAGCAGGCTTTTACAAACATCCAAGCCCAAGGTGGGATTCGTACCCACAACCTGTTGATTGCAGAGCAGGTATGTTATCTACCCAGCCAACCAGGTTGGCTAGTTGGTTAACCGTCACTTTTATTAGAGAAGTTTAGATGAAATTAAGAAACTTAGAGGTCCTTTTTTCAGCTGGCATTTTTTGGGGCCAGATAAGATGCGATCTATTTATTTTTTATATTTTGAGAACTTCCAGCACACGGGACGTTCTGTTTGTCCATACAAGCCTTCTTAGATAAAGGCAATCTGGTTCTTGAAAGAATGTCTTAGGACCACAGTTATGCCTCTTAGACAATCACTGTGGGTTATTTTTCCTGATTAAACACTTGGGTTAGCTCACCTTTTAAAAAATGTGAATTGTGGCTCTAGCCAGATGGGAACCCACAATAAGCCCTTTATCGAACTCTGAAAGATTCCTTGTTTATCCCATTGTGATGATCACTGACCCGCAGCCATTTTAATTAGTTCCCTAGAATTCATGTTGATGCATGTGACCAAGTATTTCTCATATACACTGTGTAAGTTACATTTACATACATCGGTATAAAGGTTTCTAATTCAGTGGCAAGTATGTGTATATCACTGCTTATAAACATCTGAAACATCCAGATGTCATGAAAAAAGCTTGTCATTAATTTCTTTGGTCCAGATGAGGTTGTTAGTTTTTATTTTCCTTGTGTTATATGTCTAAAATAACAGAATGCTACACTTATTAGCTTTTAGCACCATGATTTCTTAAAGCTTCCTTTAAAGCAGATAGTCTAGAATTTTATTTATTCATTTTGGTAATCCCCACATACAAGAGAGCATTACCCCATCACCACTATAGATGGGCATAAGAAGAGGTGGAAAAGAATAAAAGTTATGAATCAGAGGCATAAGAACCAAGGCTTATTTTAATGAATCATGTGAATCATACATCAAGTAGTTCAGATCCCGCAAAGGTAGATTATAGAAAGCAGTTTGTCAATTGGTAATGCATAAAAATTATTGGAAGACTGGAAAATGTTATGTACTGATTCACCTGTTCAAATGATTTAAGAAAAATTAATCTGCCACTCATCATCATCATAACTAATTATGGGTATAGATATGGAGCCAATATCCTTTTTTGAGGTCTACCCTGCCTTCTCTTTCCAATTGGCTTATATTTTAGTATTTGTTTAGGATGTCGGGTGTTGGCCATTCGGTTTACGTGGTCAATCCATTTTTGTTTATAATTGTTTAGTTTTTCTTCTATTGATTATGTTTTTAAATCTTTTAAAATGTCTTCGTTCCTTTTTTGATCTAATAATGTGTATTTTGCAGTTGTTCTCATAAATCTCATTTCACTTGTTTTTATTCTTTGTTTATCTTGTTTGTTTATTGCTCAAATTTCACTGCCATATAATAATGTGGGCACTGCTAAAGTATTGTATATTTTCAAGCATGTTTCTTTGTTTCTTTTTGTACTATATTTGGGTTGAGTGTTCTATTTATCAGGCTATAATCTGTAAAAATTTTGAAGTTTTTAATTTTATATCTTTTTCTCCTTCATATGATATTTCACATCCAAGATAATCGAAAGTATTTATCTGTTCTATTATTTTATTATTAATAACTATTTTGCTTCTAACTGGAGTTTGTCTACAAAATGCCATTGTTTTAGTTTTATCTATGGAAATTTTCATTCCAAACTGTTCTATAATATTTAAATTATATATTGCTCTTTGTAAATTGTCTTCCTTATCTGATATTATCTGATCATCTGCAAATAATGGCGTATTTATTTTGTTATTCTGGGAAATTTCTATACCTTGATTGTTTAAGCTGTTCCACTGCATTAATATTTCATTAATGTAAATATTGAAAAGTGTTGGAGACAGAGGACATCCCTGTCTTACTCCTTGGTTTATAGATTGTTTTTCAGACAACTTTTCATTTATTTTTATTTCATTATTTTTATATATATTCAATATTAGGTATAGTAAGTCCACAGATTCAAGACCCTTCGACACTTTTGTGCATGTCAGAAAAAGGAGAATCCATTCCGATAATAGGGTAATCAATCCATATTGTGGGATGAGTGTTTATTATTACTTGTTGGAAAATTAACTTAACTTGGAAAATTAACTAAGCCAGCCTGGTCGGCCGAGTGGTTAGCATATCTGCTCTCCAGCCAAAAGGCTGTGGGTTCGAATCCCACCATGGGCATGGATGTTTGTGATTGTGTGTGAAAATACTAGTGGTGGTAGGAGTAGATGGCACTGGTGTAGATGATGACAGACACAGAGAGATGTAGAGTAGGTGCCCTCCATCGATGAGTCTTAGGACTCCCTGGAGGTGTTGTGTAGTAATAATAGTAATAACTTCTCTTTTATGATCATTGTAGTTTTTAAAGTGATAACTATTTTGATTGTATAACAGTTGGAAAATTTTACGTATAAAGCACGTAAATTCGCATGTTGGTGATCAATTCGTACATCGCCTTATTTCTTTCTCCCTTTCAACATGAATGGACTCTTCTTGGCAGCCTTCCAATGACAGCTCTCTATACTGTGGGCAGATTATATATTTATTCTTTGTAATATATCAAACAGTATATATCTTTTTACTTTGTCAATTGCTTTTTCGTAATATATAAACAAAATATGAGTTTCCAAATTAAATTTTCTTCTTTTTTCTATAAGTAGTTTTAAACAGAAAGCTGCATCCATTGTAGAGTGTCCTTTTCTAAATCCATTTTGACATTCTAATAATATTTTTTTACTGTATATTTTTAGTTTTTCACTAAGTATTCTGTTATATATTTTGTAGCATCTATTCAATAAACTAATACCTCTGTAGTTGGCAGGTTTTGTTTTATCCCCTTTTTTAAATATAGGTATTACTATGCTTGTATTCCATTCTGTTGGTATTTGTATATATTTTATTTAAAAATTTTAGTAATCTTTGATGAAATTTTTTTCCAGCAAATTTATACAGTTCAGAGTTTATCCCATCTTCTGCTGCTGATTTGCCATTTTTTATTTTATTTAAGTTGTCCTTTAATTCTTTCATTGTTATCATATCATTTAAAGTATTTTGTAGTTTCTGGTGTAATTATTTTTGATGCCAATATTATCCGTCCAAAGATCTGTAAAGTAATCCAAGAATTCTTTTACATCTAGTTCACAATTTATATTTTCAGTTTCTTTTATATCTGCATTCATATGTTTTAGTATTTTGTATGCACTGGATCTTATTTTGTATATGTCATTTTCTAGATATGATACAAATTTTTCCAAGCTTTCTCTGTGTCTCTTTCTGGTTTCTCTTTTGGCTGTTGTTCTTCTTTTATTATTATTATTATTTGTCACCTCCAGGGAGTCTAAAAACTCATTGAGGGAGGGTACATACTCTACAGCTCTCCATCTCCACACTCATTCCACCAACTACAACTAACTGCAACAACGCTAACACTATCTGCTGCCCACCACCACTAGTATTTACACAACCACAAACATCCATGCCCACGGTGGAATTCGAACCTGCAGCCTTTTGGCTGGAGAACAGATACACTAACCACTCGACCAGCAAGTTTCATCTTCTTGTTTTTTGCTACTTAATCATCTTTTAAAAGTCAGCTTTTTATTTTCAATTATTGTTTTTATTTCATTGTCCCATATATGTAATTTTTTATTTTTATGATATTTTTTGTGTGTTCGAACTTTCATATGCTGCTGATGCGATAATTTCTTTTATATTATTCCATTCTTTCTCAATGTCTTCATTTTCTTTTATTTTTTCTAAGTAGTTATTAATCCTCTGTTGGTATAAATTTCTTATACTTGAATCATTTAGTAGTCTTACTCTGTAATTAGATTTTGTTTCTCTAGTTCGTTTATTTTTTTGTAGCCAGTTTGGTGGAAATCTTAGTTTTGCCTGTACTAAATGGTGATCTGTGTCAATTTCTAGCCCTCTTCTAACTTTAATGTCTAGGAAGAGGTTTGCTGCTTTTTCATTTGCTATAAAGTAGTCTGTTATTGATTTTTGTCCTCTTGCACACTATGTATATTTATGTATATTTTTATGTTTGTAAGATGTATTCATTATATTTAAATTATTACATATTGTATAATCAATGAGTCGCTTTCCATTTTTGTTTACTGGTGGCTCTCCAAATTTTTGTATATTATTGTTAATTTTTTTCATTCCTATTCTGGCATTAAGATCTCCAGCTATAATTATATGGTCTGTTTTATTTAATTTTTCATATATTCCTTGTAACTCTTTATAAAAGTAATCATTTTCGTCTTCTTTCCCTTCTTCAGGGGCATACACTCCAACAACTGTTATATTTTCTTTATTTAATTTTAATCGCACTTCTAATATTCTTTCATTCCAGTATGTATAATGAGTTATTTTTGCTTTAATTGATTTATGGATCCAAATCATTATATCAGCTTTTGCATGTATTTGTTTGTCCACTCCACTATATACGATATTGTAGTTAGCTGTTTCTTTTGTTCCTTTAAGTTTCTTTTTTGTTTCTGTAAGAACTGCAATTTCTATATTTTTGTCATTTAAAATTTTATCTAATTCTTCTTCTTTATGTGCTATGCTTCTAATGTTCCGTGTAGCATATTTCATCACGTTTTTCTTTTTCCAGTTTCCTAACCTTTTCCAGTTTGCAGTCATTTCCCATGTTTTCTGTCCAATTTGGATTTCGTTGAGACTTGAAAGTAATATGTGTTTCCCTATGTCAAGTGACTAGCATGACGATAGGTATCCTAGTGATGGGGTTGCCGCCTTAAGACAACTAGGCTTGCCTTTTTTTTTTACTAGATAGTGAAAACTACAGTTCAAGAGGAAAGAGTCACCCCCTCGCCCTCGAATTGCTTTAATAGCACTGGGGGGAGGAGTAAGAAGTAAGAGAGAGTAGAGGGAAAGAAGAGTAGAAGACCAGTCTCCAGATATGATATACCAAGTGTATATTGTACGAAGTAAGATCAAGTCTGTCACTGGTTTCCATAAATTTAAGGAACAAAGAGAATACTTACAATAATCAAAACTAAATTTTTATACAATTCAGTGAAAAGCAATATGATATGAGATATTAAAGAAACACCCACAAAAATTGAAAATAAAATTGAATAACAATTGGGTACATGAAAACAGCCTAAACAAGAGGTCAGAATGAAATTGTCAAAGTTTGTCAGTAAAGAATGTGGGCACCCCCCCCCCCCTTCACAGCAATGCAGCATTTTACAGTGATGTTTCATACTTTTTCAAATTAAGTGGATATTGAATCCAACATTACTTCAGAGCCGAGGAGAAACTACAAGAGTTTCGTGCCGAATATATAGAAACTATAAAAGTTTTGGCGGGTACAGGCATAAGCAAAACTTTCATGGTAGGGGCAACTCATAGTAAAGGTGGAGTAAGCCCTAATCACTATCTTTAGTATTTCTCATAATGTAAAACACATCTCCTAGGAGATGTATGATATTATACATTATGGGGGGGGGGTACTACCTAGACCAGTTTCGACCTTATTTGAGGTCTCGTCAGTGGGAGCCAGACCCAGAATGTAAATACTCAGGTTAGAGTGATGCAGAACTTATACTTTACTGTACGAGTTGCTAAAAAAGGTGTCACATTATGAAAGGCACCGAGAATTACTGAAAATAAAGAGCCAAAAGGCTTTACTTCGGCGATGTAAAATGATTCAAATTAAGTGGATATTGAATCCAACATTACTTCAGAGCCGAGTAGAGAAACTACAAGAGTTTCATTCTGAATATATAGAAACTATAAAAGTTTCAGCGGGGTACAAGCGTAAGCAAAACTTTCATGACAGGGGCAACGCGTAGTAAAGGTGGAGTAAGTTTGATCATTATTTTTAGTATTTCCCATAATGTAAAACACATCTCAAGCAAAACTTTCATCCCTAGGAGATGTGCTTTACATAATGGGAAATATTAAAGATAGTGATCAGAGCTTACTCCACCTTTACTACGAGTTGCCCCGTCATGAAAGTTTTGCTTACACTTGTACCTGCCGAAACTTTTATAGTTTCTATGTATTCGGCATGAAACCCTTCTAGTTTCTCTACTTGGCTCTGAAGTAATGTTGGATTCAATATCCACTTAATTTGAATAATTTTACAAAGCCGAACTGAAGCCTTTTGGCTCTTTATTTTCAGTAATGTTTCATACTGTTTATAATGGTGTACAGGAACTCAGTTGGTAATAATAACCATTGTTCCTGCAAAGCTCTCCTAAATTCTTCATGGTTTTTGGGAGGAGGAGGGTTGAGAGCAGCAAGACATCTACCTAGAGCATCTCAGACATGCTCAATAGGATTCAGGAGATCTGGTTTGCCAGTTCATATGAATGATAGTCTTTTCTTGAAGATATTGGCCCACTCAATGAGGATAAGCATTATTGTCTTATCAGATAAATATCTCCCCTACTGTATCTGTATGGATAAACATAGGGGTCAAGGACCTTATCTCTGTATAAGTTGCACCATTCATGATTCCATTTGGAAGCACATACAGGTTGGTGTGTCCACCCAATGAGATACAATGTGTCCCTTTTTCATCACACTACCTCCACCATAAGTGTCCCATCATGGATATTAGAGGGATAATGTGTTTCTTGTTCTCTCCAAATCAGCATATGCCTAGTTTCTCTTTATAGGGTTAAATCAGGACTCATCTGTAAACAGTAGTGAACCACATTGGGTTTCGGTTCAGTTGATGTGGAGCCTCATGCATTTCAAACATTCTCCCCTGTGGCATGGGAATAGGGGGCATGCAGACCACCAGTCACCTAGTATACAGAGACCACCTTTGTGAAACCTTCTGTGCACAGTGGAAGCAGATACCAATGTTCCTGTAGCCAACATGAGATCAGATTGTAACTGATTCTGGGTAGCACTTGTGTTTCATCAAGCAGATAATCAGAGATGTTGGTAATCCACTGTGGTTGTAGCCTGTGACCTTCCTTCACTGTATCTCCAGGATGCTGTTTGTGACTATTGGAATTGGTTCCATAGTTTGTGAACCACATAATTACTCGCATGCAACCATCTGGCTACCTCTGCCTGACTTTGGCTTGCCTGTAGTCTTCCAATGGCTTGCCACCTGAATGAATTACTTAAATGATGCCTTGAGCCATATCACAAAATGTTTTGTTTTCAGTCCAGCATGAAATGGAAAATACATTCCAAAACACCTGCTTTTATTATGTAGCTTATTTGTATATACTGTTGACAGCGGCACTCATTTGTATGCAATAACCAGACTCTCTGCCACTTTTTACATAACGTACCTGACTTTCATATGCTCCCACCTCATCGATTTGTTGCAGTTTTTTTTTTTTTTTCTATGTTCCTCAGTTTATGGAAACCTTCAGTACTAATTACACTGATTACAGAGTTCAATAATAAATACATTTTTTTTTTTTTTTTAAGGCTTATGATCAGCATTTGAACATGATTCTTGGTGATGTTGAAGAAACAGTAACAACAATTGAAATTGATGAGGAAACTTATGAAGAAGTATATAAGGTATGTTAACAAATTTTGGAATATTTTCAGACATTTACCTTCTGCATTCCTATTAATTAGTTGTTACTCCTTTGTTATCTTTATTTCACTTAGGTTTGAAATTTGAAATTGGGTGTTTCATTATTTTGAAGTATTTACAGTATCAGGCTTTTATATGTTTCTTGCCAGTCGATTTCATTTTCATCACTAATCTGGAAAAGAATTGTAAGTACAAATCTTAGTTATTGTGGAAAGATTGAATTATCACAAATATTTATGCATGTCTGTAGGTGGGAGATGAAATTCATCCCCTGATGTTGAGACCACATCCCGTTTGTTTGGAGACCTGAAGTGCACTAAAACATTGTTTGGGCTCGAAAGCAGGATTTTTGGATATCATCATCAAATTACTGACATGTACACTCAAAGAGTGTACAGGATATGATAGTACTACATGAAAAATTTACATCATTACTAACTTCCTATCTACAATTTTTCTCCAAATCAATCTATTACCTGTCAAGCTTCCAGCATTATCAGGTCTTATATTTCTATCTTCTAAGGCACATTTTACCATATCAATCCACCTATATCTTGGTCTTTTTTTTCCTGCCAACCTAGCAGAGAACACTTGTTTTGATAATCTTTCCTCTCCCATTCTGTTTAAGTGACCATAACACCTGAGATTAGCTCTGCTAACATATTCCTGGATGCTAACAATTTCAAGTTCTTTCCTAATATCCTCATTTTAATGTGATAATGCCATTGATGTCATCTATTAATACCCCTAATCTTGGTGAAGAACTGGGTTAGAAGTGTTTTACTTCTAACCCAGCTCTCAGATCCATAAGTTAAAATTGGTTTGAACACTGTCTTGCATACAGCTAATTTAGTGTTTTGACTACTTTCTCTCTTATTCCATATAAATTTATTCAGTTGACTTCCTACCATACCAGCTTTGTTGATCCTGTTGTCTATTTCCATATTTAATTTACATCTTCACTAAAAATCGTGCCTAAGTAGCTGAAATGTTTTACTTGTTCTATAGGTCTCTCCATTCACAATGAAGTTGATATTTTCAGTGCTTCTGCCTGTTTTCATTGTCTTTGTCTTGTTATTGCTGATCTTCATATCATATCTATTACAACAGTTATTCAATTTAGTCAGGAAATCTTGCAGATTTATTTAGAAGTATAACATCATCCACATAAAGCAAAGAGCAGAGATTTAACATATCCAATTTTGATATCAGGTTTAATATCACTTTCCTTCATAATGTGATTCATATAGATAATGTACATCCTTGTCTGACACCAGATTTAACATTAAATCATCTTCCTGTACTTCCTTCAATTCTAACTTCTGACTTACAACTCAAATAAAGACTAAGTATTACTTGATATAATGCCCCACTGACACCATACAACTGTAATGTTTTGAATAGCTTCTCTCTTGGCACCTTGTCATATGCTTTTTCCAGACCTACAAAACTTAAATATAAATCTTTGTTATATTCCCATGATTTCTTAACTATTTGTCGTACAGTAAAAATCTGACCCTGACAGCTTCTATTTGGCCTGAATCCAGATTGTTCTTCACCAAGCTTCTCTTCCACAATCCTTCTCAACCATTTCTCAAGTATACTTGCATAAATTTTGCATGGAACACTCAGTAGAGAAATACCTCTGCAATTCTCATTTTACATTCAGTTTTATTTCTCTTTTTATATATGGGTACTATGAGAGCTCTACTCCAATCATCTGGAATTCATCCCTCTCTCCAGGCCTTCTGAACTATGCAGTGCAGCCACTGTAAGATTTTTATACCTCCATACTTGAGCGTTTCTGGTTGAATATCATCATCTCCAGCTGCCTTTCCACATTTCAGGCTTTTGATGGCTTTTTCTACTTCAAGTATGGATATGTATTCCTGACTGCATGCCTGGTCAGTGTTTTTTTACCACTGTTCTGTCACTGATTGTTTCATTTAGCAATTTTTTGAAGTACTCCATACTTCAAGGATACCTTTTTCTCCAGTTTTCATGTCACCTTTATCATCGCTAATTCCTTTTACGGCACTCTTTCCTCCATTTCTGTGCTTTTTCAACAACCTCCAGAATATCTTGCCACCTTCTTGATATTTATTTTTTATATTCTTACCAAAGTGTTCCCATGACTTTTGTTTAGCCAGTTTTTACTCGGTGTTTAGCTTTCTTACATTTCCCTCTGTATTCTCTAAGACCACAAGCTGACTTATTTGCCAGGAACTTTTGATATGCTTTCTTCTTTTCCTTCCCTGTCTCTTTTACTTCCTGTGTCCACCAAGGAGTTCTGATTTTTCTATCCTTGCGGATAACCTCACCACATGCCTCTCTGGCTGAATCAATCAATGTTTTCTTAAGGATTTGACACTGAATCTCCAAGGTTTGGTTACTGTTCTCAAACTCTTTCATTTTTTATTTGATAATGTTTGTGTATTTTAGTTAAATAAAAGTTGAGAGCTTCTCAACTTTTATTTGCTTTAACACTTTCTTACATGTTCTTCTTTTCAATAAGAAATTTAATTTTATCCTGCTCAAGACTAAATGGTGATCACTTCCAATTTCAAATCCTTTGTACACTTTGGTGTCCTGCACCAGAGAGAAAACATCACTATCAATAATAATATAGTCAATGAGACTTTTCTTATTCCTTGCCCCTTCTCTCCATGTGAATTTGTGCACATTTTTATGTTGGAACATTCTGTTAGTAATAACCAGTCCATGTCCTGAGCAGAAATCCAACAGGTATTTGCCTTTATTATCAGGTTTGCTCTTTTCTCCAAATTTTCCCCAAATATTTCTGTATGTCTGACAATCATTTCCTATTCTGTTATTTAGATCCTCAACAAGGACCAATTTTTCATTGTGTGAGTTGCTTTCTCTAAAGCCTAAAAAAATTCCTCCACTTCTACCTTTGTAGAACCGTCTGTGGGACCATAGGCACAAATAAGTCTCATTGTCCAGTTCCTCATTCTGATATTTGCCCACATCACTCTACTTTAAATTGCCTGCCATTCAAGATTAGCCTTGTATTTAGTATTGAATACTATGGCTACTCTTTCTTTTCCTTGATTGTCATTTTTGGATATTAATAAATAAAAACTATTGTCCCAACCATGGTACTATTATAGATTTACAGCCTTTTGTAGGTAGGATTTGCATTAAAAAAAAGTAATGGACAGGTGTTGTGGTATGTGTTGACATGTATCATTTGCTTCAACTTGTATTTCTTGTTAGTGATTGAGGTATCTAAGCACAAAAAAAGTTGAATTTTCACCCTTCATACAGAATTGTCTTTATTCCTACTTTGAATTCCATGTGAATGGATAAGTGCTTAATACTGTGAAACACCTTGCAAAGAAATTTTCTTCTAAATAAATCATTGTAGCTTGTAGTCTTTGGAATGGTAAGTCAGTGTGACACATGACATTATACTGGATTCCTTCTCTATTATGGGCTACATTCTACACACCATTCTCCTTCATGGACTCATATCTTTAGCCAGTATGACCGTGGTAAGGCTTATTGTAGGTACATTTTATAAACACTAGGATATTTTTGAAATTGGTTTATTACCTTTTGGCGATCTGAGTGGTTCATAAATAACAATTAGTTCAACATAGTGTGGATGCTAATACCAATCAGGTATAATAGGGAAATTCTTGTATGAAGCATCTGGGTGTAAACAGGGTGAATTTTCTGTATATAGCAATTTATGAATAGTTCTTAGGTAAGTCAATACAAATAGATCCTATAGTAAATTGATTATATGAGGTCAGTTTCTTTTTTTGTCATTTTTCAAGAGATGTGCAATGCTCTGTTCTTGAGTATTGACAATGACAGATTATGATTGCGATATAATAAAATTAGTTTAATCCTTTATCCAAGTCTGAGCAAACAAAGTTTGCGCTTGAAAGTATCTTCAGGACTGGGTTAAGGTGGTACAACACCAAGGCAACTCGTTGCAAAGGTGGAGCGAGCTACCAACACTCCTATCTCAGTATCTCCTATAATGCAAAACACATCTCCTTGCAGATATGTCTATTGTTATGCATTAAGGGAAGGGCCACTACCCAGACTAGTTTCGACCTTTATTGAGGTCTATCAATAAAGAAACTATCAACGTAAGAAGCCATTCAGGCTCCTTACGTTGATAGTACCGATCTTTAACTCTGGTGATGTTGAGTTGGGGTGTGTTTTCAGATTTGTTCGAGTAGCTGACTTTTCGCCGTTCGCCCTGGTTCCAAGGCAAAAACAACCGGGGCCTTGTTTAACCGGGGGACGTCCCAGCTGACATGAAATTTTGTCATGTTGTACCATCATTTTTTATTTTGGTTTAACCAATAAGAATACAATTTGGTTGGCTAAATCCCAAATTGCCAGCCCATCCTCGTTCATTCAGTATCAAAGTAGATACCCAACAGGGGGCACCACGAGAAGGTGAGGATTGGACATTAGGTCAGAAGCCCTGGTCGGTTCTCCGCATTCCTTTAAAGGCTATGTGGAGGTCTCCTCTCAGTTATACAGCTTTGACCCTTAAGCACCCCATTAATACGTGTGTTTCTTTTAATTATGATTGCGCCAGAGGTTTCGTTATTTAAAAAAAAAAAAAATTTACTGGAGAACTCTGGCAACTTTTTAGGAAACTCTTCGGAATGCTGTCCTAAATGTGAGATAGTATTCATCGATTACACGTAGTAATTGAATTGCAATTTGTATAACATTAAGTTATTAAAAAGTAATGTCTGTAACAAAGGAAAAAACTTGATTTTTCTAATTTGGTATTAGTGGTTTATATTTACCAAGAAAGATTGAAGATTATAATTAAACAAGAAGAGTAGTATAGAAATTTGGATATTGTAAAATGTAAGACTTATTGATACTAGTAGTTGGCCAAATTAAATAACTGCTATAACAAATTTAGTAGGAATGTTAGCTTTAAAAAAGACAAGAATTATCAAAATAGGCAAGAAAATAGAAAGATATAAAGTAATAAAAAATAACACTGGGTTTATAGATCATAATAATTATTTAATAAAACCTATTGGTTTGGCCACTTAAGCTAGTGGCTTCATCTGGGTTAGGATGAAAACACAAATATACAACATGCATTAAATATGAATCATTACATGACTAAAAATACCGAATGTGTAGGAACTGTTACACACAAATACAAGTAAAACAGAAACGTGTAGAAGTTTTCACATAGTCAGTCATTCTTCATCAGGTGTGCATGATAGTTTGCTGAAAAATTAAAGTCTGATATGTTTAAAGATCATAAGTGATTTCCAAATGTCATAAAATCATCCCTTGGTTTCTGTTGAGAGTGCCTTGTGAGTTGATTACCATTGTAGCCTCTTTGATGTTGCAGGCGCTGAAGTTGTCTTCTATGTATGTCATGGAGATCTTGTCCCATTCAATGTGTTGTGAGTGTGGGAGAAATGGAATGCCAGACCTGAGCTGTCTTCTCTGTTGTTATTGATGTTTCCAATATGCTCCTTTTGTAATTATATATTTGGTTTTATCCTTTATCCAAGTGTAAGCAAACAAAGTTTGTGCCTGAAGTACTTTCAGGACTGGGACAACTCATGGTAAAGGTGGTATAAGTTCTCATCACTTGCCTTAGTATCCCATAATACAAAGCACATCTCCTTGCAGACATGTATGATGCTATGCATTAAGGGAAGGGTCACTACCCAGACTGGTTTCGACCTTTATTGAGGTCTCATCAGTGGGAGACAGACCCAGAGGTGGTGATACTAAGGTGGAATTAATGGAGAAGTCATATTTACCTATACGAGTTGCCAAAGGGTGTCATGACGGGAGGGATCTTTATCTGGACGATTTCAACCGAAGGTGAGTTAGCCGATCTCATACGGAAGTAGCAGGATTTTTTCTCCTGGAAACTCGGGTTTTTCATCCCGCATACAGACAAATCGGCCCTTCAGAACATGCGCAATTTACAGACAAAAAATACTAGTTGTGGTAGTGGTGGAGGTGGGCGGTAGATGGCGTTGATGGAGATGATTCGGTGTAGAGGTTCGGTGTAGTAGTTGAGACAGTTGTCCTCCCGCGATGAGTCTTTGGACTCCTTGGAGGTGTCACAAATAATAATAATAATAATAAAGGATAAAACCAAATATATAATTAGTAGCATAACAAAGTGGAAAAACTTCCATAAACTTATCTCTAATCCAGAGAATTTTAATAATAGGGTGTGACACCCTTTGGCAACTCGTATAGGTAAATATGACTTCTCCATTACTTCCACCTTAGTATCACCACCTCTAGGTCTGGCTCCCAGTGATGAGACCTCAATAAAGGTCGAAACCAGTCTGGGTAGTGACCCTTCCCTTAATACATATTGTGTCATACATGTCTGCAAGGAGACGTGCTTTGCATTATGGGATACTAAGGCAAGTGATGAGAACTTATACCACCTTTACCACGAGTTGCCCCAGTCCTGAAAGTACTTCAGGTGCAAACTTTATTTGCTTACACTTGGATAAAGGATAAAACCAATTATATAATTAGTAGCATAGCCAAGTGAAAAAACTTCCATGCTCCTTTTGTCTTATTTCTAAACTTCTTGATGTTTGCCCTATGTAATTAAGGCCACAAGAACATGGACTATTGTAAACTCCAGGATGTTTGTTGAAAGGGTTGTGGTCCTTGGGCAAGTGTATCATATTTCGTACTGTCATAATGAGTCAGGAGATTTGCGATTTTTAGTGAAAGTTTACCAATAAATGGGATGAAAACAGAGGTTCTATAATGAATGTCATGAATCTGTTGTGGTGAGAAATTGGAGAATGGTATTCTTTGTCCCATTTTTTAGGATATCCTTTGATCAGTAGTTGAAGAATAGAATGTAATTCTTCTGTTAGTGTTCCTTCATCTCTTATAATAGAGATCATCCTCTTTTTAAGCATAAGTACAGTACCCAAATTTTGTGAAATATGGTGCAACAAGGAGAAATGTAGATAACGACCTATACGAGTTCACTTACAATGCACATCAAGAGAAATGCTGCTATCTGTTTTTTTTTGTTCATTAGAACGTTGAGAAAAGGTAATTTCCTTCATTTTTGAGTTCGAAAGTGAATTTGATTTTATAGTGGATGGAGTTAATAAATGACAGAAAATTATGTAACTCAGCCACACTGTGTTTCCATATTCATGTCATCTACATATCTTCACCAAAGTGACAGTTTAGGATTTGTAGATAACAAGGCATCTTTTTCTCACACTCACCATTAAACCCAATATGAATAAGTCTGCATAAGGAGGAGATAGAGGGCATTGCAAGGCCCAAAAGTTGTTTGTAGATTTTCTCATTCCATGAGATATAAAAGAAAGATATATAAACTTTATTTTCAGTAGTAAACTTTCAGAACAAGCTACACATTCCTATTAAACATAATTTTTTGTAAAGATGACATACAAAGTAGTGGTACAAACAGATTCTTTTGTTGAGGCATGGTCTCAGAAGCAGAATCATATTAAAAATGACAATATCAGAAAAGACAGACTTTGAGATTGTTAACATTTAAGATGCAGAACAGAGCTAAAGATGCATTTTTATGTATGCTTGCAAGTGTGTAGTTCAAAGTATTATGGGTTTTTATGCATAAATTACACAAAATCATAAATAATAGACCATTTCCAAAATCAGGTGTAATACCATGGTGCACACTATCTATATGAATCATTTTATGAAGAAAGTGACATTAAACCCAATATCAAAATTAGTGATGTTGATCTTGGCTTCTTACTTTATGCAGATGATAATACACTCTTAAATAAAGCCAGTACAAGTCTTTAGTTATTCATTTTGGGAGCATTTAGTTCCATATCCCAAATGACATCAGTAGCAGAATCAGATTAAAAATGAATATATATACTGGAACTTTTTACTGTTATCATTCAGGAAGAATGTGTAAGCAGAGCTATTCTAAAATGGTTCTGTCACTTCAAACAGGATGGTAGAAGAAAGTTAACAAAACAGGTGTGTGGCTCAAGAATGACAAGAAAAAGACCTATAGCGATACCATGATCTGGGTGAATTGGAGTGAAATATGCGATCCAACAATATTGTAGTCCTAAGAAATAAGACTAATTTATAGGAAAATTGTTAATAGAAAGTAAATTTAATCATGCATCACTATCATACTATCCTTATATACCTCTTGAAGGAAGTTTGATGATGAATCATTTATTATCAAAGAGAACAGATTATATTTATTTTGAAAATAATCTCTTCAATGTATTTTAATTTCAGACAACAAGGAGAAATATCCCTATGCTGTTTGTTCGTGGAGACGGTGTCATCTTGGTTTCTCCCCCCGTTCGAGGAGGCTTATAATTAAATAACATTGTTTATGTACAGGTTGACATTGTATTTTCATATTGCTCAAGTAATGTATTAAATAATAAAATATTTTCTGTGATAAAAGTGCTTAAGGGGAGGGGGAATGTTTTGGAAAAGTTTTAATGTTCTCTCATTGTTAATATAACAAACAGGTTCCATACTGGTAACTTATGGCCAATGGTAGGACGGTATATTATTATACATTTCTGTCAATAAAGATGCTATGTCCACATGTCTCAACTATCATTAACTATGAATGTATCCAGAGCTGTGTTTGCTTTGTTTGAATTTGCATTGACGTTCAGTTCTCTTGTTTGACTATATGGTATTTGTAAATATTACTGTATAGACAAATTAGCTCCACCTTTGGTTTGTACTAAAGTAAGAATTGGGATAGCAGTATATTTGTGATAGAGAGTATTTTGGACCAGCTTTTAACATGATTGCGATTCCATGCACTAGTCAACATCCAACATTCCATTCCAAAGGTGTTCTGTTTGGCTAAGATCAAGATTTTGTGCAGTCTAGTTCATGTTTTCCACATTACAATTTACAGTTTATTTATTTACAGATATAATTACAAGTACATATAAGTAAACTTCATTGCAATACTTTTTTTTTAAATAAAAAAATGTATAATGTCTGTCATATGTTCCTCCCCCTTCTAAAAGTAAGCTCATCCAGGTTGCATAATGTATAATGATTACATAAATCAATATATAGAATATATGTATATGCAGAATAAGAGTGCTCATCACTAATTGAGTATTTTCGCATTGGTTAACACGTTCGCTGCCACGCTACTTCGGCATAGTCTGTTCCCCTACGCCGAGCAATTTCACTTCTTCAAGGTCAGTACGGTAATCTCGTTGCTGGCGATAAGCGTCATACGAGTATACTCATAGTTGGCTTGTACAGAGCATATATGATCTATGAGAATACACAGTTTTGATGCTAGCCCCACAAGCCAAGCATTTTCACTTCTTCAAGGTCAGTACAGTAATCTCGTTGCCGGCGGTAAGCGTCATACGAGTATACTCGTAGCTGGCTTGTGTAGCTGGTTTACCAACTACGAGTATACTCGTAGTTGGCAGCGAACGTGTTAATTTCTCACTTTATGTACTTATCAAATTATCATCACTCTCTTAGAAATTTAACTACTTATCAGATTTCTGTGCCTGTTTATTGTGGTTTCATTTCTTATTAAGAGAGTTAAGATATTAAAGATTTTTTGAGCCAAATCAATTTAATTCAGAATGAGTGTCTAAACTGGTGACAGGTCTGTGGAATGCTAAATGTGGGGATAGGATGAAGGTGAGTGGGTTGCAAAGTT
Source organism: Typopeltis vanoorti (assembly GCF_054136105.1). Classification (NCBI taxonomy): domain Eukaryota; kingdom Metazoa; phylum Arthropoda; class Arachnida; order Uropygi; family Thelyphonidae; genus Typopeltis; species Typopeltis vanoorti. The sequence goes on from NC_143550.1 coordinate 12,627,990, forward strand.
TACTTTAGAGATGGAAAAGAGGGTAATTTATAAGTTATATGTGTCTTATTAGAGGTTCTATAAGATGAACTAAATGAAAGGGGTTCTGTATAAGATTTTTTTTTGTACTTTTGGGATTGTATATTTCAAGTCCACTTTTATGCAAAAGCAACTTGTCTGATGCTTACATACCGATTGCAGACTTTAGGAACAGTAGCATCCAGTAGATATACATTACAGTATTTTGAAGCCTTATGGTTAGTATGCATATTAATTTATTTTGTAAAGAAATTAGAGGTGTCTCTGTGGTATGATATGTTCCTCCTCAGCTTAGAATACCATACTACCTAAGTCTTTATACGAACATATTTCACTGAATGTTCCATTTCTGCTATTAAGAATCTTTTTAAAAACTCTAAATAGCACTGATCTTACTTTATTGGATACTTCTCTAATATATGGTTTTCAGCTTAGGTTGCTGTTAACTATTAATCCTCAATAAGTTATTATTATTATACAGGCACCTCTATGGAGTCTGAAGATTCATTGCAGGAGCTCCAATATATCCACACAATCTATCGTACCTCTCCTTGAACCCATGAACAAAAAAAGCACTCACAACTGCTCTGACAACTCATTCCACTCATTCACCACTCTCCAAGCAAAAGCTGTAGTCCTCACATTCCTAGTGACCACACCTTTATTCAACTTCCAGGGATGACCCCTTGTTCTGGTCCCTCTAGTCAAGTGCTGAAACATTTCCCTTTCATCTATCCTATAAAATCCTTTAAGCAACTTAAATGTTTCTATCATATCCCCTCTTTTTCTCCTATCAACCATATAAGAACTTATGTTCTTATATCCTCGTATGTTCTTACTTATGGTTGTATCAGTTGATTTAATATCATTTTTGTTCTAGGTATTTATCAAAACTTTCCAGACCTCCTTTATATAAGAAAATATAGGGCATTTGTGATCACAGAAATATAAAGATCGATATTGTGTTCTAAACAGGTATTTGTGCTTATTTCAGCAAAGTAAATTCATCTTGAAGATGCTTTCTTTCATATGACACTTGCATTTACCTAAAACTGCACAAGTTAAGCAATGGATGAACAAGCACTAGTTGAATAGATGTATTACCAGATCTATAAATCTGAGTAGAAGTTCCATCTTTTTAAAAGTAGCTTATTTCTATTTGAACATATGAGGGGGGGGGGGGGGAGTGGCAGTTTGTGATAACTCCTTTCTTTGCTTTTGTACAGATTTGCATATTTCATCTGTACAGCATAAAGATTATTATTATTTGAGACCTCCAGGGAGTCAAGGACTCATCGAGGGAGGTTGTAAATCACCCAAACTAGCTGTCATGTCTTCTCTTAAATTCATTCACATTAAATGCACTCACTGCTCCTAAAGGCAAACTATTCCACTCATTCACTGCTCTGTGAGAGAAAAACCTAGCTCTTACTCCCTTTCTTGACTGCAAAGAAATTTAATTTCCTTGGATGCCCCTGTGTTCTCTCTCCACTTTCCATATAACAAAAAATTTCATCAGATTATTTCCTATAACACCCATTTGAAAGTTTATAGACCTCTATCACATCATCCCTCTTTCTCCTGTTAGCCAGAGTCTGTAATCCACGTACCCACAATCTGTCCTCATAATCATCATCATCAATTTCCTGATATGTACCTCCAAGGGGTGTTCAGGTTACTATGATAGCACTATGGGATTAAGATCTCCTATCCATAATTTTCCTCCAAATTAGTCCATTACTGGTAAGTACTTCTATATTGTCATATCTAACATTTCATTCTTCTGAGGCAGTTCTGCCTGAATCAGTCCACCTAGACCTTCTTCCTCTGGGTCTCTTTCCTGCCATCTTGGCATCAAACACCTATTTTACTAACCTTTCCTCATCCATTCTGTTTAAGTGGCCATATACTACCTTAGATTCATTCCTGATACATTCTGGAAAGCTAATAGTGTCTAGTTCATTTTTTTATGATTTAAATCTTCATTTTTAATATGATTCTGCCATTGATGCCATCGGTTCACTCTCCTATTTTTTTTCTCAGAACTCTCATATCTGTTGTCTAGTTTTTGATCAAGTACTTTATTTCTAACCCAACTCTCAGATCCATAACATAAAACTGGTTTAAACAACATCTTGTATACTGCTAGTTTGGTGTTTTGGCTAATTTCTCTCTTCTTCCATATAAATTTATTCAGCTGGCTATCCACCATACCAGCTTTGCTTTTTTTTTTTTTTTGTCTATTTCTTGATTTAACCTGCCATCGTCACTGAAAACTGTGCCTAAATAGCTGAAATATTTTACTTGTTCTATGGGATCACTTCAGAATGCAGCTGAAGTTTTCTATGTTCCTGCCTATTTCATAGTTTTGGTCTTTTTATTGCTGATTTTCATGCCAAATTTGTTACAGCTATTATTTAATTTATTTAGAGAATCTTGGAGACTTGCACTAGATGTGTTTAAGAGCACAACATCATCTCCATAAAGCAAAGAACTATGTTTGACATCTCCCATTCTGATATCAGACCTAATGCCACTTTCTTTCATAATGTGATCCATATAGATGACAAATAAAAGTGGAGATAATGTGCATCCTTGTCTTACCAATGATTTTACATGAAACCATCTTCTTGTATTTTCTTCAATTCTAACTGCTGACTGACAACTTAAATATAGACTGTGGATTGCTCTGTATAATGTTCCATTGACCCCATATAATTGTAGTGTTTTGAAAAGTTTTTTTCTGGGCACCTCATCGTATGTCTTTTCCAGATTTACAGAACTAAAGTACAGATCCTTGTCATATTCCTATGATTTCTCAACTGTTTCTCTTAAAGTGAAAAGCTGTTCTTGATAACCTCTATTTGGCCTGAACCCTGCTTGTTCTTCTCCAAGTTTCTCTTCCATAATCTTTCTCAACCTCTTTTGAAGTATGCTTGCATAAATCTTACCTGGAACACTCAGTAGAGAAATTCCTCTGTAATTCTCACATTCAGCTTTATTCTCTTTTTTTATAGATGAGTATTATGAGAGCTCTACTCCAGTCATTGGGAATTTGACCTTCTGTCCAGGCCCTCTGAATTATGCAGTGGTTACACTGCAAAACTTTTATATCTCCATACTTATGCATTTCTGGTCGAATATCATCATCTTCAGTTACTTTTCCACATTTCAAGTTTTTCTACCTCAAGTATTAATATGTACTCCTCTTTACATTCCCTTTGAAAAGTTTCTAGTACGATTCTGTCACTGCTTGGTTCATTTAACAGTCTTTCAAAGTAATTACTCCAGACATCTAGGATATCGTTATTTTCAATTAAGAAATATAAACACGCTAACACAAGAATATTTTAATATTTGCCAAATATTTCAGTCTGAAATTAATAGACTCTCCTCAGTGGCTTGATAGGAACAGTTTTTTACAAGTTGGAATACAAACAATCGATCATTCAAAAGTAGAACAAGCCGCGTGATGTTACATTGCTAACCAATAAAGAGAGGTAAATTTCATCAGAGTGATGAACAAATTATAGGTATTAATTCACAATTTCATATAGTAATCTTAATTCAGAAATTCAATTAAAGATAATATTAGACTAATGTAGGAATTAGAAGGTCTCAATTTAAAAAAAAAAAAAAAAAACTAGTGTGTTATCCGGATTAAACTTTCCCATATTTTTGACAAGGATAGGCAATAATTTCGATTCAAGTTACGGTGTTGAAGTAAAGCCTCAGTACACTCTTTGAATAGACGTTTGAATTTATAGCGACATCTGTGTAGAAGGCTAGTCCTGGACCAGAGAATGTTGTGGCTTGTCTCTATCCTGTGCTGCGCCAATCCAGCCTTATCAGATTTGTTGTGAAGAATATACGATTGATGTTCTTGTATTCTTTTTTTCATTTCACCATTATCATCTTTGATTCCTTTTACAGTACTCTTTCCTCCATTTCTAAGCTTCTCCAATTGCCTTCAGAACATTTTGCCAACTTCCTGATATTTATTTTCCATATTCTTACCAAAATCTTCCCATGACTTTTGTTTAGCTACTTTTACATATAGTTTAGCTCACTTACATTTTTCTCTGTATTCTTTTAGGTCATCTGCTGACTTATTTGCTAGAAAATTTTGGTATGCTTTCTTCTTTTCCGAGACTGCTTTAACTTCTTATGTCCACCATTTTGTTCTTTCTGTCCATCTTTTTTCTATCCTTGCATACAACTCCACCACATACCTCCCTAGCTTAATCAATGTCTTCTTCAGAGTTTGCTATTGGGAATCCAAGGTTTGGTTCTTGTTTTCAGACTGCTGCAAATTTTCTTCAATGATGTTTGCATAGTTGTTTCTACCATTTACCTGTAAAAGCTACTCAACTTTAATTCTTTTTAAAACTTTCTTACACACTGTTATTTTCAATGTAGTACTAAGTATTGGTTACTTCCAATTTCGAATCTTCTGTGCACTCTTGTATCCTGAACCAGCTTTATGATATCACTATCGATGATGACATAGTCAATGAGGCTCTTCTTATTTCTTGTATCTTCTCTCCCTGTGAACTTGTGCACATATATTTTACTATAGGGGGGAGCCTCTGTGCACAAAGTTAGACAGGTGAGTATGTTTGAGACTATACTTAAATACCTGGATATGTTATTTATACTATGCCTGAGAGTTTCCAAGATCAGGCATAGTATAAATAACATATCCAGGTATTTAAGTATATGTGTCCAGATGTGTCCAAATAATTGCAAAACATGTTATTTGTAGTGTTGAATTTATCAAAGCCAAAACTCATTCCAGTCAACTTTTTTGCCTGTGGAGGGATCTTGAGCATCTACCTTCTGCTTCATTATAGAACTAGAAAAATATAAAAGAACATTTGCTGCTCGAAAATCATATTTCACAAATAGCATGTTTTGCAATTATTTGGACACATCTGCAGAATGAGTGAGGACTGGAAGATAAAGACATTCATGTTTGGTATTATGGATGGTGTGAACAAGAGGTAGACCATACAGAGAATGGATAGACAACATAAAGGACTGGTGTGGAATGAGTGTATAGAAACTGCGACACTGTGCACTGGACAAAGAACGGTTGAAGAAGATAGTGAAGGAGGCATCGGACACCGTAGGCATCAGGGGGGCAGAGCCCCCCTAGTTCCAATATAATCTTTGTAAGATTATATCAGAATTATGTTATAATTCCACAGAGGTTATATCTAATGTTATAACATATCTGCATGATATATCATGTTATATTCATGCATGTTATATTTCTGAAGAGGTTATATCTAATTTGATATAACCTCTGTGCATGATAATCCAGGCATGATCTTATCAAGGCCTTATAAAGAGGCAAAATGATTTCCTTATCCTTACATATCAAGATTCACTTCAACATCACAATTATCCTCTGAGTTGTATTTGCAACTTTTGCTATGTGACCTCTGAATTTCTATTCATCATTATATCAAGATTCTTAGCCTGATCAATTTCTTGTAGCATAACCCCACTAATATAATATGCCACTGGAAATCTCATCATGCCAAAGTGTATAACTTTACATTTACTAACATTAAACTGATTGCCATTTTCATTTGCTCAAATTTCCAGCCTATTCAAATCATTTTGTAAGTGCTGGATATCAGTAACATCCCTGATTGTGCTGGATATCAGTAGCATCCCTATATTCACATCATCAGCAAACAGTTGCACATCTCCTGTTAGATCTTTCCTGATTTTCTAAGATTAAAGAATTACATGGAATGAAATCAGGAACATCAACATTGGTTAATTTTTTTTTCCATTATGACTTTTTCTTGTATAGTTGTTTATAATACAGTATAACATGGAAAAATGCCACAGAGTGGCTCTAGAGTATGTCATTTAGTGAATGACAACTGTTATTCAAATACAGTATTTAAAAAGAAGTTACTTTTCTTAACATCCATTATGATTTTATTGCTTTAGTCAAGGGTAAAATAAAATTGATTTGCATGGTTACAGCACGCCTGCATTTACTACCAATTAAGATATAAAGATTGTAACAGAAGCTTCTAAGATTTTTGAAGAAGCTGCAGATGTATTTTTGTGTGCACGATAAAAGGGATATTGTTTCTGAAAGAAAATCAGGGAGCTTTCTAATTCAATACTATTTGGAAAAGCAAAAATTTTATTACTTTATTTCTATGATGAGTCTTGAATTGTCAAGATTATCATGGAAAAAATATTTCGTTTTCAAGATATTTTTAATTTGGTAACTACTTCCATCATGATCCATAAATTGCCCAATAAATGGAAAAGTAGCTGATGAATACAAGTGGGAAAAGAAGCCTGGAAATGTAGTCAATATTTTCTGGATTCCATAATTGTGGTTTGTTAGTTTTTTCCCAAACAATCCTTGGTTCACTCATTGTTTTTATCATCTGTAAATAGAACACAAACTACTAAATCATTTATAAAATAATCATGATATATATCTGTATTAGTAAGATAAAATACCTCTTTTTCATTAAGAGGATTTTTAAAGCAATTATTTCCTCACAGAAATTTTCTTTTGAAATATGCAAAATGTTATTTACATTTATTATGAACCTTCTGACTTAGAAATTTTTTAAAAACTTTTTATGAAAAGTTTTATTAGTACTCTCATTATGAGTAATTTTCATAGTAAGAATTATTGTATGAAAACAGTTTTAAATGAATCTTCTGTTATCTCTTTTTTGTATGCAGTCCAACAATTGCAAGAAAGTTTTGTATCTTTAAGTTTTATTATAAACATTGTAAATTCAAAATTTTTAACATTTAAATTCTTTATTGTTGACTAGTTAAATATTTAATTTCATTATTTTTTTATTCATAAAATAAACAGAAATATTATTATGATTATTATTATGTGATAACTCCAAGGCCTCATTGCTGGAGGGCACTCTTCTGCACAATACCACCTCCCATATTACTTAATAGAGCCTCTGTAGCTCATTCGGTATAGATGAACCCCTTTGGTTGGAAAGACAAAGGTTCGATTCTCATCCATGATGTGAGGAACCTTTTATCTGGTCTCTTTTGAATAATGGTGAGTTAGCAGGTCTCATACGGAGGTAGAGGGGTTTCCACCCGGAAACTCGGGTTTTTCGTCCCTCAGAATAGGCAGACCAGCCTGTGAACACACACACACATACAGATTTAAAGTCATAAAATACGTACTTAATCTCTCACTAGGAGGGCTCAACCTGTCCTTAGGGATGGTTGAGGTACGGGAGGAACCCCATACAAATAAATAAACTACTTAATTCTCCAAGTACACATGACACTACTATTACCAACATAATATTTCACCAATATATCATCACATATTTTTTGTCTATAAATTGGTATGTATTCATGGCCAATTTGCCTGTATATTGGTTGAAAAACATGTTTTACAGGAGGAAAAAACCCTTCTACCTCCATGTGAGATTAGCCAACTCACCTTCAGCTGAAAAAGCACATATAAAGATTCCTCTCGTTAGGGTGAGAAATTAATGCAGGTCTTTTCCAGTCGAAGGGAAATCTCATTTCTGTTCTTCCAATTGTGCTATGTAGGTGATAAAAAAATTTATTTTAAAAGACACACTGCACTCAAAGTACTTAAGCTCTTGCTCATGTGCAGGTTTTACAAGCATCCATGCCTGAGTTGGGATTTGAACCCACAGTTTATCAGGTGGAATTGGTATGCTGTGAAGACAGCTTCCAACTATAATCATCCTGATCCAACCAAGTACTCGTCCAGGCTGGCTGAAGAATTTAATTAATTATGAAAACTGGATGTTGATATGGTAATGTTAAATTTCATTTCTATAGTTAAGCTGTTTTATTTCCAAATCAGATGTGGACTTTAAAATGATTTGAAGATTATTTGAAAAGAAAAGAACATTCTTTTGAAATTTTTCCAGATCTAATAACATAAGACTCAAAGTGAAAAGTAATGTGCCTCTGTAGTAGGTCAGCTAGTATTGACAATACTGTTTAATTGGTATGACTAAATTAGAATCCTTAAGGCTTAATGTTAGAAAGGGAAATATAAGGGCTTTCATCTGATTGTGGGGTAGATGGGCTCATGTGGAAGCAGAGTTTCTGACAAGCATTTGCGAAATGTTTCTCTGCTATGATTTTATATGTATATAATTTAAAGAAATTAAAGAAAACAAATATGCAATAGAAAGTTGAGGGAAAAGTGATACATTAAATGAATAACTCCTAATACCATTTTGAATTCCCAAAAATGAAATTGACTGCACACTTTTAGTCCCCTTTTTTAGGGTGGAGTCGCTTTTGCTGAGTTTCAGTTCACATACATGCACACAAGCGTATGTTCAATGGTCCTAATCCTAGTTATTCTAATTAGAATTTTTGTTTCTTTGTACTTATAATGTTCTACATTCAATTTTGCTAAGTTGAACGATTAAAAACCCACGTTTTCTAGAAAATGCTACAATTTGCTTTGGCAAAGATCGAATGGTTTATCTATTGGTGAGAGTGATCATAAAGTGGCTAAAGGTGGGGAATTTTCAATTAAACAGGGTATATGTGCAATTACCTTGCTGGCAAGTATGTGACAAGCTTAGGAGATTGCTTGGATCAGTGCCATGGCTTGTAAAACTGCAAGGGCTGGATGTCGATAAAGCATAGGAAGTGGTCAAGGAACATTTACAGGAGGTTATGGCTGATTGTATACCTAAGGTCCGAATAGTAAAACAAGTAGGGGTTAAATGGATGAATAACACCATTAAGCTTGAGCTGCAAAAAAAAAAAAAAACTGTGGAGGGAATTTAAAGAGAAAGGTGACCTGCAGGCACATGAACAGTATAAAGCGCAGGCCATAAGGATAGTGAGTGTGGTGAAAAAAGCAAAAGCGGATTATGAAAGGAAACTAGCTATGCAAGCTAAAGAGAATCCCAAACAGTTCTTTCAATATGCTGCAAGCAAAAAAAAAAAAAAACTGTACATGGCAGAATGATTTTAAGGAATGCCGATGGTAAGGAGGTCACTGAATCAGTGACCCCCTTACCATCGGCATTCCTTATAGTAGAATTACTGAGCGAGCACTTTGCAAAGTACAGGGTGTTCGGGATAAATTTGACATATTTATAATTAATTATATTTTTCCGTAAGTTACATGTATTAACACACACTTCTCTTCATTTAAAAGTTTGGACCCTTCTTCATTCATATACAAGATGTCAGAAAGGATGGATAGCTGGAACCCACCTGAATCATGGAAGAGAATAACTTGTATCATGATGATTCGTGCCCGCCATCAAAATAAGGATATTACGACTGCTGCCCAATGCTCCCTGAATACAGTAAAAACAATCAGGCATGAACTAGAGACTTGCAATGGTGACTACGAGGATGTAGCAAGAAGAAAGATCCCTAGCAGACGATCTGATTGCGTTCGTACAGCAGAATTCCTCGCAAATCTGCAGGAACAGGTGTTGAAGAACCCTGGCATTGGAATTCGGGCTTTGTTCGTGGAGTTGCTAACTGTAGTCAAGCCCTGGATAACAAGGGTAGCCAATGGTAGGCCGTATGTATGGCAGCAGGATTCGGCCCCTTGCCACACCTCTGGGAAAAGTCAAAAATGGTTGTCTGAAAATTTCTACGACTTCACTAGTCCAAATGTTTGGCCTCCAAACTCCCCAGACCTTAACCCCATGGATTATTTTGTATGGGGCGCAGTTGAAAAAGACACCAATCGCACTTCCAGTAATACAAAAGCCCAGTTAATGGATAAAATTAAAACAGTTTTTGCGGCCCTTCTCAGGGAGACTGTAGCATCAGCTTGTTCGAGGTTCCGAAGCAGAATTGAAGCTGTGATTGATGCTAATGGTGGTTATTTTGAGTAAATCTTGTTGATAGTATTGTAATTAACTCTGCCTGTAATGTTTTTTTGTCAATTCATTAAATTTAATAGATACAAAGAAGATTTTCTTTTTCCTTACGAAACTGTCAAATTTATCCCGAACACCCTGTATATCATCCAAGTGGTGACATTGAAAAAATGAAGGAACCATTAGTTTATATGGGAATTGTGATGAATGAAATGAAGGTGAATAGTCTATTACAGAACCTCAATGTGAATGCATCTGTGGGATTGGATTGTATACCGGCACGGGTCTCACATGAAGCAGCTAAAGAATTATCAGTGCCCTTGACCATGTTGTTTAATGAGTCTTGGGTCTGGTTTGGTCCTGAAGATGTGGAAAGAAGAGAAAATAGTTCCACTGCATAAAGGAGAATCTAAGACTGCTGTTGCAAATTATCTACTGATCAGCATATCAGGAGTCATCAAGGCCTTGGAGAAAGTAGTCAAGGGAAAAATACAGGAATGGATTGATGGAAACAAGATACTGTATGGGGGACAGCATGGCTTTGGATCATGCCTCAGTAACTTGCTCAAGTTTTATAACAGTGACGGCTGAACTGGATATGGGTAATGGCTTTGCAGTGATACTACTGGACCTGGCTAAGGCATTTGACAGTATACCACATGGAATTCTAATACGTAAACTGCAACATACGGGAATGGATATAGGGTTGGTGAGATGGATAGGTGGGAGAGATATCAGAGAGTAGTTTATTCAGGAGTGGTAGAGTGCAAAAGACGGCCTGTGACTAGTGGTGTGCTGCAGGGTTCTGTTCTTGGACCACTGCTGTTTAATTTGTTCATTAACGATATAGGGAAGGATCTAAGAGGACCAGTTAATTTGTTCACTGATGATGCAAAGTTCGGTAGGGCAATAGTGAATGCAGAAGATGTCAAAATCTTGCAGGATGACTTGGATAGATTGGAGTTCTGGGCTAAGGAGAATGGATGTCAATTTAATGTGACAAAATGTAAGGTTATGCATTTTGGGGTGAAAAGATTAGCAGCAGCACATTGGTGGAACTGTACTCCAGGAGATTGATGAGGCCAGGGACTTGGGAGTGTTGGTGGATTTGGAGATGAAGTTTAGGGGGCACATTGAAAAACTGTCTAAATCAGCTCATCAACTTACTTGGTTGTTGAAAAATACGCTGACGAGCATGTTATTGTACCTCTAGCAAGCCTTGATAAGACCTCATCTCAACTAATGTGCCCAGATTTGGTCACCTAGGTTTCTTCTTGATGGGGAGGAGGTGGAGAGGATCCAGAAGCGAGTGACCAAGATGATAGCAGGTCTATGGAATGAACCTTATGAGAACAGGTTGAAGATTTGTGGGTTTCAGAAATTAGTTGATAGGCAGAAAAGGGGAGATATGATTGAGACATTCAAATTGCTAAAGGGTTTCTATAGGATTAATTCAGTTGATATTTTTGAGATCTGGATTGGTGGTGGGAGAACTAGGGGACACCTATGGAAGCTGGGCAAGAGTGTGGTTAGAAAGGGTTGTTAGAGCTGGGTTCTTTACTTTTAGAGTGGTAAATGAGTGGAATAAGCTGTCAGAGTCTGTTGTGGGTGCTATGAGAGTGAGTGAGTTCAAGGCAAGGTATAATAGATACTGTGAGAATGTCATATAGTTGTCTGGACATGATGTTTAGGGCCTCCCTCGATGAGTCTAATGACTCCCCGGAGTCGTCCATAATAATAAGAAGAAAAAGGCTGTGCACACAATCCTAGATACCTTTTTTCAAGAAACCATCTTCAGTGGTAAGCTCCCCGCGAATAGAATCAAATCCTCATTCTTCAGCACCATCTTCATCATCATCTGTTTAATGTTAGCCTACCTTCTTGGCAAGACATTGATGCAACGTTTAATATTTGTTTTTGAAATTTCTCCTATCTAAACTTTTTGTATGAGTGTTTGAATTAAAAGAAAGGGCACAGTAGTTTCTGTAACTTATTATTACAGTACAGGGGTATTATTGCCACGTATGAGCCATTCTCAGGAACGTATCTCGTTCGGAACATGAAAACTGCTTGTATTGTGTGGTGGTATGGCTCTGCCTACTGGTAGGTAGGCAGAGGCCCCATAGTGCCAACTAATTTTATGAAGGCAATCAGCCATTCTTCATTCTTCCGTGATAGTGAAGTATTCACTATCACGTGAGAGAGAGCAGCAGTTGTCTGTCATGCTTTATCTCTTCATCCTACGATGTAATATTGACTCTGATAGAGAATTCTAGTGTCTGTTTTTTGAAATATTTTATGCTCACCTATATTACATTAGTAGGATGTGCTGAGTATTTTTATATTATTATTATTTTGTATTTTTTATTCACGTTTACCTGGTCCTGAAACCCTGCTGTAGTTCCATACATGGAACTTTTTTCCAAGCCACTGAAGCCTATGATAAGTGGAGTAGTAGTCACATCAGACAAAGAAAATTCATCTCCCAACAAAAAAAAAAAAAAAAAAATTTGCATAAGAAAAAGCAAACAAACAAACCAAAAAAAAACTCCTAACCCATGTTAAAGATTATCTAGATAACTGGCCAATGAAAGGAAGGAAACATTTTTCCAGTAGCAACTAGAATATATTTAGATGGCAGTGCTACAGATTCAAACTCCCCTTTGGGTTTTATTTACTGCTAAAGTTTTGCAAATATGTAAAGAAAGAAGTCAACGGACGCCCCATGGGCAAGGTTAATCATCCCATATAACAAGTGTTTGTAGCCTGTATAAATTGGAGGAATATGATGCTCCCAAGTCAGCTGTGTCTGGGTGAAATGACTGTGAGAAGGGGACTGACATTGAAAGAGGTATTGTGATAGAATGCTGGCCTATCTGTTTAGCAAACTGTTGACAAATTGGGCCATCCCAGGTCAACAATCAGTGATACCATACTGAGATGGAAGCACAGGGAGTCAACTGCTACCTGCAGTGGACAATCCACCACTCACAGACTGTTACTACGAAGGAATAGTATGTAAACACCGCCATTCGCCGACCAACACGGTCGATGCTCAACTGGAACAGTAATCTGCAAAAAACATTCAAAATCGAGCATCACGACATGGGTTTCCATGGTAAGGCTACAATATGCAAGCCTCACATTACCTGATTCAATGTACAGTAGGACATGGCAGCTTGGAAAGCTGTTATGGAGCAACGAATCATGCTACACCCTCGACTAAGTAGATGAACGGCTGTGGCAGATACTCGGTGAACGTCTCTTAACACTGCGTAACACCAAATATGAAATCGGTGCTATGTTATGTTCCTGGTTTGGCCTCTGACTTCTGTGGTGTCAGCGACACTCCGTGAGGTATCTGAACATTCTGGACAATGCAGCGCTTCTTGCTTTGTTGCATTTTACGGAATTGACCAGTCTCTTTCAGCATGACAATGCAATGTGTCATAAGGTTGCTGCTGTAACTACGCGTGGTAGTTGACATGAACGTCACCACCACACTTGACTAACCTCCACGAAGCCATGTTCTCAACCATATTGAATATCTGTGGGATGAACTGGAGCATTTAGTGAGGTCAAGGACATCCACCCTACAACAGTCCAGTACCTCATTACATGCATACTGGAAGAATGGTCCAAAATTCCCATTGATCGCTATATATGTCTGTGGAAAGTATGCCCATAGAATTGCTGTAGTAATCGTAGTGAAAGCAGCCTGTACATCTTCAGTTGGGTGTCATCACTATTTGTTTCTTACATTATAGTGTCAGTTGACTTTTTTCCAAGCAATATATATATATATATATATATATATAACAAGAATAAGGATATCCTAGATATAAGTAATTTGAAAAATTATTAAAAAATGCAACAAACAATAGACCATAATAGAAATATCCAGGAAAATTCTAATTATGTGTTAACCACCCGAATCTGTAATTCTGACGCCCTGATTTGCAATGTCAATAGCTGTTTGGAATAGAAGCACACTACACTAATTACAAAAAAAAAAAAATACTGAATATGAGTTATATATATAGAAAATTCCTTATTAGTGTTCTCGTTTTATGAGAACCTAAAGAAAAAAAAAGTTGAACAATGACCTTTGGGTTTAGTCCAAACTTGCTGTCGATAGCTGTCTTTTTTTGCCATGACACTATAGTTGATAAATTTGAATATGAGTAAATGTACTGAACTGCATTGATTTCAAAAGTAAAGCACAAAAAAATGCCAAGAGAAAACTGTGTTTTCTAAAATTTCAAGAAGCTCTTAATATTTGATTATTAATTGGCAAAAGCATTTATGGCAATAGAGCTAATATAATCCATTGCTGGGCTAAAATCAGCTGCTGGCATTTATAATTAAAAAATAATTTTGCTGTGAGCCTCCGTAGCTCGGTATAGACGAAGCTCTTTGGTTCGATTCCCGTATAACTTTCTTACCTTTTTATAAATTCATAGTAAAGTATGAATTTATAAAAGTGTAACAATTGAAAATAACTTCATAATTTCTCTAATGCCTTTCTAATTCCAAAAGGGAATACGAAGTTAGAAATCAGTGACTTGCCACTCTCTTCTCCTTAGCCATTAATCATTGCTAATAATGGGGCTCAACTCGGCTCATGACCAACAGATTTAAAGGTATTGGAGAATGAGCATGGCAGATACTTCTCGTAATCCCATATCTTATTTTATCTGAAATGTTCCGAGTTCTACAGTCGCTTTTTATGAGTTGCGAGATTAAGTACACGAATTACTGGAATAAAACTTACCTGGTTCAAAGATAAAGTAAACAGGGAGTAGGCTGATAAATGGCAAAATAAAATAATATGAACTTTTGAGCAACTATAATGGTAACAAGGATGCAAATGCAGTTGGGATTGAGTTTTACACGAAAATGGCTTGGTCTTTAACCAAGTGTCAGTATTATGCATTATTACCACTTATAAGTGGCGTTTGCACTCGATAGTGCTTGACCGCATGAAGAAAGGATTTGGTGGTTCAAATATAGTCGCTATATAGAGGAAATTTTTCTAATCCTTTTTTCGACCGGTTTTCCGATCTCTGGCACGGGCTAGCTGGTTTTTTCTCCCGCAAACTCGGGTTTTTCTTTCCTTAAACTCAAGAAAATCGACCGTCGAACCCACGCTATTTTTTCAGACATTAAACTAAATTATTCAGACATTAAACACTAAAAATATTGTGTTAGGGTTAATTACCACGAGATGGCGGCACTTTTTTTTTAGCTAATTTATAAATGGACATGAGCCATATCATTAAGGAAAGTAATATTAAATCTAATATTGACAGATGTTTATCTTTGTTCTCTGCTCTCAACCAACGATCTTATCCCCTTAAATAAATAGTCAATGTCTATTACAGACCCATAAAAAATTTACTGGAGAATGAGAAGGGCAGCATGGGAAGCCTATTGAATAAATTTATGTGGAGTAAGAAAGAAATCAGTGTTCAAACCTACATTATCTACCAATAATTATCCGGATATTGTTATTTGAAGTTATGGAACATTCCAGGTTTTTTGATAACATAAAAACCGATGTAATAGTAATAAGCAGTATTTCATCATAGCAACTGAGGATATGGCAACACGACGTGAACTCGGTGACTTCGAGAGAGGTACCATCTTGTACTGTCACACTGGTAGCATGGTGGCATATCCATACCTGCCATTGCCACTCAACTGTAGCATCCAAAATCAACGATTGGCGATGTGATCAACAAATGGAAAATTTCTGGCGTCACTAGTGCAAAAAAACACTCAAAGCGCCCGCCGAAAATGACTGACCGGCAGGAGGGTGTTAAAATTGGTGGCATGCAAAAACTGGCTACGATTTGCACAGACCATCCATGATGAATTCAAGAGCGTCAATAACACCGTGGTGACACTAATACTGTACGAAAATAACTCCATTTACTGGGTTTCCACAGAAGATAAGTGGCACACAAGCCAAACATTACAATGAACAAGGCAGCTCGTCTGGCCTGGTGAAAAGAGCGTGTGAACTGGACAATTTACCAGTGAAAAATGGTACTTTGGAGCAATGAATCAAGATTCACCTGTTCCTAGTCTGATGGCAGAATGTGGAGGCAGGCTGTTGAACGCCTGTTTCCCTGGTGTATTGTACCCACAGTAAAGTTTAGTGGTGGAGGCATAATGGTTTGGGGTACATTCAGCTGGTTTGGAGCAGGAATACTTGTCATTGTTCGTGATTTCGTTAAGGCAGCTCAGTACATTTATATTATGGATAATCAGGTGCTGCCAACACTAGAGTTTTTATGGAACGCAACCCTGTTACTATCAAGATGACAATGCACCATGCCACAAAGCTGCAGCTGTTATGGAATGGTATGAAGAAGGGTGTTAAACGACTGCCATGGCCTGTGCATAGTCCTGATTTCAACCTTATCGAAGACCGGATGGACGAATTGGAGCGGTGATTGAGGTCCAGAGCCGCACGTCCTCTATCTGTTGCTGAACTTAGTACTGCTTTGATTCCACCTGATGTCTGCCACATTTTGGTAGAAAGCCTCCCTCAAAGGATGCAATAGGTTATCAAAACCAAAGGTGGATATATATATGTATATATATATATATATTAGGGTTCACCTGCTGGTATCAATTCTAAATTGTTAGTCTCCAGAGAATTATTGGTAATTAGTATATTTTAACTTATGAATCTGAGAGTTAGAGTTGAAATAGCTTATCAAATACTAAATAATACATAAGCAGTTGGAGGGGTGGTGTGAACTAATGGTTAATTAGTTCTATCATCTGTGAAAGAACTGGATTAAAAACGAATACATGAAATAGAACTGGCTATTCTTAATAATCAAGATTGTGTAATGCTTGCTTGACCGAATTGGATAATGTTGCTTTTGTCTAATCAGCAGGCTATGGATTTAGATTCATTAGGAGTTTGATGTTTTTGAATTTCTATAAAATAAAATAAATAAATCAGCTAACGCCTTTTATTCCGTTATAGGGAGTAGGCGAGGGCTTTTAACCCTATCTAGCTTTTGGAGACTGAGCGGGCAGTTCAATCTCCATCAGTAGCCAATCAGAGATAGCTGGCCCATGTCTATCACTAATTATAGCAGCCACCGATGAAGAGGCTGGCAAACAAGTGCTGCCAAGTGTTACATTATTTTCTTTGCTTCGTCTTAAGTCGGGAATACTTAAGACAATCCCCAGACATAGGTCTGAATTGTCAGCTATGCTGGTCCCAAACTCGGATAAAAATAGGGGGTTGAGGTGGTGCTATACCCCCCCGTAAAAGGTGGATCATGGCCGTTGAATCACCATACGAAATGAAAGAATAAATCTTCCACTACGCTAGGTATATGCTGAAGAATGGCCCGTTGAGGGTCGGTTTAATCACTTGCTAGAGGAACCAAGCATTTTTTTCAGGTGACTCCAGATCTAGCCAATTAGATGTGTTTCTCTTTTCTTTTTTTTTTTCAGCGAAGAAATTCAAGATTATAACTCTTTTACTGGTAAAAATCGACCGATCGATCGTACAACGCACTCACTGCCTCCTCCGTACATGTATATTAGGCCTAATCTAATCCTGTGACCTCCTCTTTAAGAGGATTGCAGCTGATGAACAGTCAGCTTCCATAACTCTATCTCTTGCTTCTGTAAGATTCTTGCCCATCCAATCGTTGATGTTGTCTTTCCATTGCAGTCCTTCCCTCCATCATCCCCTGAGATACTATTCTGGAAGCTCGCCAGAAGCACCCGTCATCAAATGTCCTGCAAACGCTATTTTTCTTCTTTGGCCTAATATATTATCATATTTGGCCTAATATACGTAAAAAAAATTACTTCATTATGAAACCGACTAACTCACTTTTAGTCAAAAGAGACCACATAAAGGTTCGTTGCGTTTTATACGAGAATCGAACCCAAGTCTTTCGGACGAAAGAGCTTCGTCTATACTGACTGAGTTACGGAGGCTCACAACGCACAATCATACAAAACAAAATATTAGTTAAGTTAGGAATATCGCCTCTTGTATTCACCGAGCACTTAAGCGACACTGTGAAGTAATGTACGGCTATTTATTGGTTCGGAAGGCTGCCTGTTAATTTAATCTTGAAAACCCAACCATTGGCTGCCAGTTGGACTGTGTACATCTCAAATAGATCACGCTGATTATCAGCAACAGCAGCTATTCCAGCAGAAAGCCTCAGGTCAGGAAGATCATGCTCTTCATCTGCAGTTTAAGGATTAATACCTGTTTGAGATGAAGGATTATTTCATCGAACAGCTATGTTAGCAATGCTAAATATGATGCACATAGTATTTCGCCCTTCCATTGGAGAATGAAAATGCATTTGAAGAATCATTTTGTGCCTTTATTATTATGTTGCTTATTTTATTCAACATTTTCTTCCGAATTAAGTGACATAAATTCTTACAGATGAGCCACAATGTTAGAATAATTATCACAGATTAAAAAATAACATTTTTAAATAAAAGGATCGGAAACAATCGTGTAAGTTATTCTCACCTTGTTGTCATTCACCTCTGGTTTGATAGTGCTGGACTCTTTCCGGCGTTTTGTAATAAGTGTCGTAACAATGGCGTACTCTACGAGACTTAGAAACACAAAAGCGGTGCACGATGTCAGCCAGATGTTTAAGGCTACGATGTACGATACAGGAGGCAAAGATGCTTGGTACTGTATAGTGACGATTGTCAACAAGCTAGTTACTCCTAAAGTGATACGAGCAGGAACGGCTTCGGGTGGAATCCAAAAAGTTAGGGTGGACATGAGGACGATGAGAATACTTGGCATGTAAATGTTCGTCAAATAAAATCCGACCCTTCGGTGGAGATGTATATCTGCTTGTACACAAGGATATACTGAAAGAATTAAATGTGAAATTAACAGATGTGCAGATTAGTGAATTGTAAAGAATTTATTGCACCAAACAATGCAATGACTATATTTTGCAAAATTAATGACGTCCGTTTAACTGTACGTGAACCAACCAAGAAAGGAAAGAAATAGCTTGCATTTACGAATGTCGGCCTTATATTGTTAAAGGATATGAGGTGTTATTAAGTTTACCGAAATCTTAAACTGGCTTCAGTAAACTTAATATCTCGTAGAGGCTTTTATCAACATAATAGATTTAGTCAACTGAATCGAATATTATGAGAATGTACACCGAAATCCAAAAATTGATGCGCAGTCTATTGGTTGAGGTTATGTCCATCTCAAAGAGATGGACCAGGCTTATCAAGTAGATCGCTGTAATTTGTATAATCATCATGAACAACTCTCTCGGAAAAAAATATTATATTCATTTATTTATTTACGGTATAACATAATAAAAGAAACTCGTGGCATCAATATATGTAATACATATTTGTGTACACAAGAAAATTAGACAGGCAGGGTATATGTACAAGCAACTAGATTTAAAATTCTGATAAAAAAATATCACCAAAATTTTAAATCTAGCTCAGCTAGCCATTCAAGAGCTAAGGGATATGCCTCAAAATAGTCTCTCAGGCTACTAGGGTAGGCTCTTATGCTGCAGTCCTCCACAATATGCCAGAATATTTGTTTTGTGACCCGACAGTCATATTGGAGTGTAGATGATCTTCCCCACTTGTGTAAGTTGTCTGCGTACATACCATGTCCTGTGAATATCCTATTTAAGCTTTTCTATAGATGATGTGGAACCTCAATACTTTTCGGATTTTGGTTGACAAAACTCGTTTAAGTCCGGTGGCGATTTTTTTTCCAAGATTTTAGACATTTCGAATTAACGTTGAAATGCTATTTACAAGTTCTTCAAGTATAAGTGGAAGCCGTCGAGATTTGAGGAGATTTATACTTAAATGTGGGAGGTCGTCATTAATTGGTAACAGGGGATTACCATTTATTTTTCAGTACTCTTTTACTTAGCGTCTTATCTGCGTATTGGTGGTGCAAAGTTGCGCAAAGTTGGAAGCCAGTAGAACGGAGTTGATTTGACATAGCCTGTTATTATCCTCATTGCTGCATTTATTTGCATGTCGATTTTCTTGATATGAGGAGTGTTTAACCATATTGGTGAGCAATACTCTTCTGCAGGATAGATCCACCCCAACGTGGAGCATTCCAGTATAGTAGAAGATTAACTCCATGTAGAACCACACAGTATTTGTTTGACATTGTTATGAGTTCTGATTATTCACGAGATATTTTCAAGATGTATTTTGAAAGATAGTTTTGTATCCAAGGGAACACCAAGAGGTTTAGGGAAGTCTTGGTGTCACAGCGTTGCATTCTTAAATTACCTGAATGAAATACCAAATTTGTCAATTTGGTTTTTAGATGGAAAGAGCTACTTCAGTCTTATTGAGGCTTGGTGTTATGTCTCAATTTACAAAAAGTATTCCCCAATAATTGTAAGGTCATTTGTGAGAATATCTTCGGTTACTTCGATATTCTTATGTTAGATGATGAGGGCTTAATCATTAGCATAAGCAAATTTTTTTGACTTAGTTGTCAGGTAGATCATTGGAGATGGCATGTGCCTTCCACAGTGCTAAATTGCCCAAAGATAGAGCCTCGTAAGTTCGATTCTAGTCGCCGAATGGAGGAACTGTTTCCGACCGATTCCCGAGTTAGTCGATCTTTGGCATGGGTGTGCGGATTTTTTCTCCCAGAAACTCGGGTTTTTTGTCCCATAAACTCAAGAAAATCCACCGTAGACCAGGCACTATTTTCAGACAGCAAACATAGTGTTAGGATTAAAGACCACGAGATGGCAGCGCTTGTCAGTCGCTTCTCTTCACCAGACACCATGAGATTAGTGATAGTCTTGAGCCAGCTATCTCTGATTGGCTACTGTTAGAGATTGAACTAGCCCCTCAATCTCAAAAAGTTAGATAGGGCTAAAACAGCCTCGCGTACGCCCTATACGCGAATAAAAAAAAGGCGTTAGTTGATTTTTTTAGGTTGAGTAAGACTGGTGCTAATACTGAGCTCTGCGGGAGGCCTTTGTTCAGCTCTCTCTGTTTGTTCATTTTGCTTCCCAGTACCACATGAAAGAAACTGACATTATCAATAAGTTTTACCATGGATTGGCATGGTATGGCTTGTATCAACTTGAATAACAGCCTCTCTTTCCATACCGTATCGTACGCGGCAGTAAAGTCAACAAACACAACAGAAGTTTTTAAACATCTCTGATGACCTGCCTCGATATGGCTAGTAAGGCATAGTACTTGGTCCATACAACTACGTTTAGTTCTAAAGCCTGCTTGCTGAATAGGGATAACTTCGGGTATTTTTGACCCCTTTCTGTTAAGAAGGATTCTTCCGAGAAGCTTATAACAGCAACGAGGAACGCAATTGGGCGATAGCTCTCTACTTGTGTGGCTATTATTTTGGTTCTCTTAAAGGCTCTTGGAAGGTTCCCATCCTTAAAATGAGAAAAGAATCTTGTTAGCGATTGAGCAGCACAGTTAGCCAAAAATTCAGGATGAATACCATCAAAGCCTGGTGCTTTGCCGCTTTTAACCTCCCTCAAGACCACAGTTATTTAGTCTCTAGTAAATTCTCTTGAAAATTGGGAGCAATCAGCTGCACCTTTGTCGTAAATTTGTGAGTGATCTTTAAACCTTCCGCGTGTGTTGATGATCTCGAGGGGGGGGGCTCTAGACAGCGAGGTTATTCGACAGGTAATTTGAGCTGGAGTCACCAAAAGATCTTTACGGGTGGCCTGGTTGCTTTCACCTAACTTCTTTAATAGGTCCATGAATTTCTGCTTGATTTTTAAAGTCTAAAGCCTCTATAGATTTTATCCATTTTTCTCTGCGCTAGATATCAAGTTTCTTGTGTAATTCGTCAGCTGTGTCACAGTCGCAACAAGACGAGACGACTTTGATATAGGCTTGGTATAGCTCTTCACAGTCTTTATTCCAGCCTTTCGGAAATCCTTTGGGATATACTTCTTCGTTTTCGATATGACTGCTCTAATTGAGTAGTTTTCACACCCAGGTGGTATTCATCTTATTACTTTATCTAGGTCAGAAATCCTGCTAGTTAGTTTTCCTAAAATTTAATCTTGTCGTGCAATGGACCGTATTATTGGTATTTGTATTCCTACTTCTACATACTGGGCGATGTTGGATGTGTGGTAAATCTTCAAGAACTCGTCTTGTTGTAGCGGCTGATGTTGCAAATTTTGGACAAAAAAGCAGAGGTCTGGCTTATATTCCCTATTCCATGCTGCAGCCTTAAAGGTTTCTTTATCCATTGCATCATATATTAAGCTCAGACTGTTTTGCTCAGCCCAGTTTGTTAATGCTTCACCATTTCCATCATTATTATTGTAATTCAACAGGATGTGATGGCTGTTAAAATCCCCTATGTAGATAGTAGGATGTGGAAATGTTGGAATTACTTCAGGTGGCCATTCTACCAGGGGAGATTTGTAGATGATAACCACTGTGAGATCTCAGTTCTCACTGTGATAGTGTGTATAATCTGATTAATATGTGCTGATATTAAGTGAGCATCTGCTATATCAGTGTTTCTCAAACTTCAGATATCTGTGTACCCCTTCCTAAATTTTCATTATTACCAAGTACCCCCTTATCCTGATAATAATAATAATAATAATAATAATAATAATAATAATAATAATAATAATAATAAATAAATAAATAAAATAAAATAAAGTATATTTGGTTGTAAATGCCTATTTTATTTGAATTTAGATGTACACGTAAACAAAAATATGCTTTATTTTTAATAGAACAAAACTGATTCATATAATTACTTTATCAATCGCTATCGTACGCTCTTCGCGTTGTTTCAAGCTCACAATGTACGTTCATTTACGAACTTGAACGAAGATTGCAAACGAATTTGCAAACTATTCCAATGAAACAGTTATCACAATGTGAGTAGAATTCATACATGATGTATAATTTATTGAGAAATATATATATACGTTTAAAATAATTCCTTTTTTTTTTCTTAATAATGATTCCATGATTCCAATCAGGAAATTAGTACCAACTTTCTTCTCTTGTGTTACTGAGAAGAACTGTTCGGTGATTGTATAGCCTGTGATTTCATGTGTCTAAAGCCAGGAGATCGGTGAGGTAGGTCTGGCTGCCAGCAATCGCTCTAGCTCAGTGTTTCTCAACCTGTGGTCTGCGACAATGGGACAGGTGGTCTGCAGGGAGACTTAAATTAATTAAATAAATATATTTTTTTAATTATCCAAACAAAACAAATTAAAATTGAATAAGTAAGTAAAAATTATTGAAATCAAATGAAGCCTTAAAAAAACCAACAAATAGCGTCAGAATGTTCAAAGGCGTAAGAAATAAACTATATTGTTTTTCACTTCACCGCTCTTTTATTATTCGTCATTCTACCGCTAAATTTCTAGCAGCAGAATGAAGAATAATAAAAGAGGGGTAAAGTGAAAAACAATATAGTTTCATTGTTTCTGCCTTCCCTAGCTGTTCTGTCAGATTTGAAGTGAACATGTGTTATCCACATGACCATATTTCAACCAATTGCTTGTTGTGTATTGATTTATATTTTTGAAGGTTTCCTTCAACCAAAGCTCAGTATAATTTCAGAAGTGCTAAGCGACACATGAACAAAGTGTGTCGTGAGTTAACCCAGTATTTACATATTTATATATTTTTCAGAAACGTTTTTTAATAATGGAAAAGTAGCTTAGAACTAGGACTTTGAAAAGAAGAGCAAATGAAGCAGGTAATGCTAACCCTAATTGTAATACACGTGTTGTAACGACCAGTAAATCTGATCCTATTAAAGTAGAAGAAACAAGCAGTTCAAAGAAAAAATACAGTAGGAAATATAACTGTTCATATTTGGAATTCGGGTTAACTTGGTGTGGAGATGAAAGTGAACAGAAACCTCAATCTGTTTTGTGTTCTGTCGTCGAACGAGTGCATGAAACCTGCGAAACTCCGACGACATTTAGAAACTAAGCATTGTGATTTGAAAAATAAACCAATTGAATTTTTTCAGCGATGCTTAGGGACATTAAATCATGGAAAAGATATAATTTCAGCCATGGGTTTCATTAATAGCAAAGCACTGGAAGCATCCTATCTCTTAAGTTTGCGCATAGCGAAAACAGGGAAACCTCATTGTATCGGGAAAAATTTACTACTTCCAGTTATAAAAGATGTGGTAAAAACTATTTTTTGGCAACAAGTTACTAAAAGATGTTGATTTGATTCCTCTTTCAAATGACACTGCCGGTCGCAGAATTAATGATATGGCAGGTGACAAAGAATCTCAGTTAATCGAAATAATTAAGAAGAACCCTTATTATGCGTTACAAATAGACGAGACTACTAATGTTACAAATGATGCGCAGTTAATATGCTTCGTAAGATATGCTCATGATAACAACATTGTCATCCCGAACAACTGAAGAAGAAATATTTCACACTTTCAATAATTACATAATACACAAAGAGATCCAGTGGGAAAAATGTATAGGCTTCTGTTCGGATGGAGCTCGCGATCTTACAGGCAGGCATAGTGGGATTGTTTCTAAGGTCAAAGAAGTAGCTCCGGATATTAATTGGGTGCATTGTTTCATACATAGGGAAGCGTTAGCCTCCAAAGGAATGCCACCAGAATTTAAAACTGTGCTATACAACGCTATCAAGCTAGTTAATTTTATTAAAGCTCGACCGTTAAATAACAGGTTATTTTCAGTACTCTGCGATGAAACGGATAGTAAATATACACAACTTTTGCTTCATTCTGAAATTCGCTGGCTTTCCAGGTGGAAAGTACTAACAAGGTTATTTCATTTAAGGCACGAAGTTTTATTATTTGCAAATTAACGTAATTCTGATTTTGCATCACTCCTTGCTGACGAAGAATGATTATTAACACTGTCCTATCTTTCAGACATTTTTTCGAAATTAAATGAACTAAATCTCCTCTTCAGGGAAATTTTTTAACTGTTCTTGATGCCTACGACAAAATAAATGCATTCGAGAAAAAACCGGTTTTATGGATTAATTATGTAAAAGACAGACAATTTGCACCTTTTCCAACATTGGAATTCTTTGTTAGTGGAAAATGATATTTTTGTTTATTCTGAGTTTCTGGAAAGGGTTTGTGACCACCTCAAAAATCTGAAACGAAATTTTGAAACATATTTTCCGAATAACTTTTATGAGAAATTTCTATGAGTTCGCGATCCATTTCAGGCTTGCAATCGCGATAACGACTTTCGTTATATAAAAAAAAAAACAGCTAATTGAGCTTTCAAGTGAAAGTGGACTTAAAATGCAATTCCGTGATCTTGGTTTTGCTCAATTTTGGATCTCGTCTTCAGTGAGAAGTGAATTTCCGGAATTATCTGAAGAAGCATTGAAAATCATCCTGCAGATTTCTACAACCTATCTTTTGTGAGAAAGGATTTTCATCGCTCCTTGAAATAAAAACAAAATACAGAAATCGTGTTAGTGTGTGTCCCGAACTTCGACTGAAGTTGACCAATAATGTGCCAGATATCCAGCAACTCTGCAAGGGCCGAGAAGCTCAACCATCTCAGTAAAAGTAAGTAGTAACATAATTATGTCATATTATTTATATTTGTTTAATAAAAATTAAAAATTTGTTCAATGATGTTTCCGTATGTATTCAAAACATTCTTTTAGATTTATTTATGTTATAAATGACACGGCTTTTCAGAAATGTTGGTAATTCCTACATGGGTTTTAAAAAAATTTCTAAAAGTCAAAACGACGTATAGGGAAATAAATTAAAAAAATATGTTTATTTTTGAAGTAAAACTTTAATTCCAACATTCTAAACTGTTATTTTTCGTGCTTTTCTGTTCGCGAAATCGTCGATGACATTGTCGAAGTGTATTTCATCATTCAGTTGCTGTTTTATAGACAGTATGGCAAGGTTTCTTAAACGCCAAAAAAAGTGCCGCCTGGAGCGGATTCCCCCCCCCCCCATCTATGCCTCTGCAAGGTAGTGGTCCGTAGAATTGTTTTAGGCATTTTACTGGTCTTTGGGCTTAGAAAGGTTGAAAAACGCTGCTCTAGCTCATTTAGCATTACCCAGGGTGCACCACGTAGACGCGAGCTAGAAATGCACCCCTATTATAATATAAAAATATCTGTCTAATCTGAAAGTGGGTTAGATGGTGCCGTATTTCATCCCATAGAACAGGCAAACTGGTTAGAAGAATACAGTAATTAAAATTAAAAAAAAAGAACTTCCAGCCTTAGTTGCTTGTGCAGTAATTCCATATAAAGCAATCCAACTCAGTATAACAGGAAATGCGTCAAGCAGTGCAAAACTTTCCGTGTGCAAATGGTATAATGATATGATTTCTTTAGTTTAACTGTTAGTAAGCTGATTTTAAGCGGATATGTTCTTGCAATAGGCGGCTGTTTTAACCGCCAAACCTAGTATATGTGGTGAAAAGAAATCCATGTAGAACTTTTGAAGAAAAAAAAAAGAACTTCAAGTTCAGGAGCAAAAAAAAAAAAACTGTTATGCATGCTGTTTAAAAAAATAACAGGACTGATGTTTTCGATATAGAGAAACGGAGTACTATCAGAATATTGTTCAGCAATCCACCCCTTTTCGAATGATACTGCTTACTCCAGCATGACGAAGCAAGCGACTATATTCATGCTGCTATTGAACTGATCGTATAAGAGCATTGTCATCTTTGACAATCCCACTGCTTCTAGAAAATTATTGCATCCGGAATCGCATCCATATTGTACGCTATCCATGGAAATCACATTTAGAATACTGCAAAGACAGATATCATACTTATTCTCTACGAGGTTGATCGTAACGAGGTAAATACAGCCAGCACATGCTCTCGGAGCAACGACTGAAATGCAGATTTTTAAAACTCACTCGTGTAACAGTATATTCTATGCGTTGGGGAATGAATTAGTTTCAGGTTGTGAAATTTATAGCATATCCGAGCCAAAACTAGCCAGGGCCGCGCCAACCCGAGGGTGCAAGGGGTGCACCGCACCAGGGCGGCAACATTGATAGGGCGGCATTTTATGTAGCTAATATCTAATTTGAATTATACAATGCAGTTAGGGGCGGTTTATATCAGTTTATTTACCTTTATTGAAGAAAGGCGAAGCAAGAGAGAGTGCGAAAATTACAGAACTATAGCTATGATTTCTCATGCAAGTAAAGTCTTACTTAAGATCATTCAGAAAAGACTGGAACCATTCATGAAGAGAGAAATGCCAGATGAACAGGCAGGATTTCGAAAAGGCAGAGGAACATGAGATCAAATTGCCAATGTGAGATGGATAATAGAAAGAGCACAGGAATATCAAAAGAATGTCTACCTTTGTTTCCTTGACTATAGCAAGGCTTTTGACTCTGTAGATCATGTGAAACTGTGGAATGTGTTAAGAACAATGGGAGTACCAGAGCATTTCATTATCCTTCTGAGGAATCTTTATTATGAACAAGTAGCTACTCCGAACAGATTTTGGAGAAACTGAGTATTTCACAATAGGTCAAGGTGTGCGACAAGGATGTATTTTATCTCCATACCTGTTTAACTTGCACAGCGAATACATTTTAAGAATGGCAGGGCTGGAGGAGTCTTCAGTTGGAATTAAAATTGGTGGAAAAAATATTAATAATTTGAGGTATGCAGATGATACCACCTTGCTAGCAGAATGCAAAGAAGATTTGAAGGAACTTATTATGAAAGTTAAAGAAGAAAGTGCGAAATATGGTCTTAAACTTAACCTCGAAAAGATAAAAGTTATGGCAACATATGAACTTAATGATTTTGAAGTAGATGGAGAGAAAATGGAAGCAGTTAACAATTTTGTGTTCCTAGGATCTCGAATTGATAAAGATGGTTATTGCACCGAAGACATTAGAAGAATATTATTACTCGGAAAAAAAGCAATGACAAATTTAAGCAAGATCTTTAAAGACAAAGATATTAGCCTCACAAAAAAAAATCAGAATCATGAAAGCAATGGTATTCCCTGTGGTGCTGTATGGACTGCAAAGCAAACCAATAAACCAGTGATAGACAGAATAAAGCCAGATCATCTAGCAAAAATTGTCATACTTCGGACATATTATGCGAGCAAATGACAGTCTGGAGAAGATAATGATGCTTGCTAAAGTTGATGGAAGCAGGAGAAGAGGAAGACTAAGAATTAGATGGGTGGATGGAGTTAAAGAAGCAACTGGAATGCGCTTGGAGGTTCTTAAAGATATGGTCAGGGACAGATCGGAATGGAGAGTGTATGTTCATGTAGTCGCCAGGAGTCGGAAACGACTCGATGGATCATAACAACACACACACACACACACACACACACACACACACACACACACACACACACACACACACACACACACACACACATTAGGGGCGACCGATAAAGGTTTGCACCCAGGCGGCAAATACCCTTGGCGTGCCCCTGAAACTAGCGATATATTTCTCGAACAGATGGAGAATTTACTCTATAGAAGTGGCGTTTGCACTCTACAGCGCTTGACCGCACGAAGAAAGGATTTGGTGGTTCAAATCTAGTCGCCGACTAGAGGAACTTTTTCTAAGCCTTTTTTCGGCCGGTTCCCGAGTTATTCGATCTCTGGCACGGGCTAGCGGGTTTTTTTCTCCCGGAAAACTCGGGTTTTTCGTCCCATAAACTCAAGAAAATCGACCGTAGAACCCACACTATTTTCAGACATTAAAAGTATTGTGTTAGGGTTAGAGACCACGAGATGGCGGCACTAGCTTGCCGCCTTCTTCACTGCGTACCGATGAATCAGTGATAGCCTTGGGCCAGCTATCTCTCTGATTGGCTACCAGTGGAGATTGAACTGCCCACTCAGTCTCCAAAGTTAGATAGGGTAAACGGCCCTGCCTACTCCCTATACGGGAACAACATAGGCGTCAGCTGATTTTTTTTTTTTTTTTTAGAAATTCATTGTAAGAAAGGAAGTTCCAAAGAACAGAAATACAAATTACAGTTTGGAACCATTAATATAGTAAGACGAGAAATTAATTCCGTAAGTTTGAGGGTGAACTTGTTTTATATTATTTTCTCCCGCGAAATATTGTAAACCTAAATACTTTGGTACCGTGGGTGGACTAATAATTAGATAATCTGAATAACCGTGGTCTTGAAACCGCATAGAACGTTTTTTCAAGAAAATTTAAGTCTTCAGTAATTAGGATGGCTGTGTCAAACCAGAGGATGAAATTTGTTTACTATCTAAAGACATTCACAAACATCCATCATACCACGACGGGATTTAAATCCCTGCTTGTTGGTTGGAAAGCAGAGTAGCTAGCTGCTAACCAACTAGGCTAGCAACTGTGTACAAAATTAGTGAGGCTTAAAGAAAAGTGGAGAAACGATCGCGACCAATTTAGCAACACATCAGCGTTAAAGTGGCTAACAATCCATCCCATTCTCGTCAGTCTAAGCGAGTTGATTCCCCCAATTTAGGTTTTAGGCAATTAATGTAACTGGCTTGCCATTCATCTGCTGTATGGCAAGAACCCACTGATCTACAGTATTTATGCCTGTAGAGCAGTGGGTTCACGGGGCCAGTTTTTCCTGTTTTGAGTAAAGAAAAACTCGAGTTTCCGGAAGAAATAAAAGCTTCCACCTCCATATGAGACCGGCTAACTCACCGTTTGAGTAAACACATCTGATAAATGTTCCTCACATGAAGAGCATTCAAATCCTGGTCTTTCCAATAAAAGGGCTCGTCTATACCAAAGTGGCTATAGGAACGATCTAGTGTGTGTGTGTGTGTGTGTGTGTGTGTGTGTGTGTGTGTGTTATTAACTGGATTTTCCTTTTTCTGAAAAAATCAAGCATTTAAGGTGGGTTTCGGTACTCCAAATATATGAGAACCATATCCCAAGTTCGAGTGGATTTCAGGGTGTACACTGTTAGAAGCTGTACAAGTGAGTTGTAGTGTCTTGAATGGAAAACGAATCTATGTTAGGAGGCTGTGGATGTGTTACGTCTGTGCCGTGAAAGGCAGGAAGTGTAATTCTGTCCCAAAAGAGAAATGTCATCTAGCCAGGCGATCTATCTCATACAGAGGTGGCAGTGTTTTTCCTTCCTTTTTTATTACCTACAAATCCTCATATCATTAAAAACTGAAAGATCACTTCATTATCAAAAGTAAAGAGAAGTGTAGTGAGTCCTTTCTTGCTAGAAATAAAAGAACAAATACTTGCATTATGTTAGTCTTTCATTTACGTTTACAAGGTTGTACTTAACTCATTGGAGAATGTTAATCACTGGAGATAAGGAGACCAGTATTTAGTTACGAAAATCATTTCTAGAATATCATGTAACTTGGAATGGTAGAGCACCACAATGTTTGTCAAATGAGGAAGAAGAGTGGAATATACGTTTAATGGAAAGTGGATATGTAGTTGGTTTATTATTAAACGGAATTAACATCAAGTGTAAAAATTTTTGCTGAAATAATGTACAATAATATAATTTAAATCAGACTAATTTAGTGAAGTTAATTGCAACATGCATCATATACCTATTAGGACCATAACCACTTCTTCTACTTCCTTTTTACGTATTAGGCTTAGTGGACTGTTACGAAGCTATCCTAGGTCCCTCCAAACCGTACTCGTCCCGAGGATAAGGTGGTTAGTCCTGTGCCTCCCGGTGTGTCCTATGTAGATGCGGGTGTAGATGCACTGTAGATGCGGGTGTTCACGGGATCGGTTTGCCTGTTCTGGGGAAGAAAAACCAGAGTTTCCGGGTGAAAAAAAACCCTACCCCATATGAGATCGGCTAACTCGCCTTTCGTCGAAAGAGACCTGGATTCGATTCACTGACGTGAATCGAATCCAAGTCTTTCCGACCAAAGGATAATAACCACGTGTGAATGAAGCAACTTCAATGATCCGCTAACTTTCGCTTTTAGTCTTTGACTTAATAATCACTAATATCGTGGATTTTTGCAGTGCTATCTAATAGTAGAATCTCATAAGTAAATTTAAAAAAGGAGATTATGGCAAGAACGTCAGTGGGGATGGAAAAGACCAATGTATCTTTAATAAACATTTTAATACAACATAAAAATCAAGGTGTCCTTTTTACTTTCTTTTTTTTTTTTTTTCTTTGGTCATTTTGCATAAGAGAACCAGAAACATTGTCACGCATAGAGATATTATATCTGGGGATGTGAATATTGTGAGTGCATGACAGATTATGAAAGAAAAAATAAAGTGCAAAAGTTCACGATATCAAATAAAAAAAATTACATAATGAAATATTAAATTTCCTTACTTGAAATTTTAGTACATTTCACAGTGGCTGCTTTCTTCATTTCGTACTGAGGAAGAACGAAATCATCTAATACAATAAGACCAGGATGTTGAGGATCAGTACTCCAATCAAATTCTGTTTCGTTTTTCGTATAGATAACTGAAAGGAAAAATTATTTTTTATCAATTACAAGTAAGTCAGGACTATTCACATAAATGTAGATGAATTATCAATGGATTATAATGGATAAAAGTTGAAAACAGGTAATGGCAAAGATGATCACATTATGAAACGAATCTGTGACTAGTCTTTCTCCGAAGAGGCATTTTGATTCTCTTCCCTGTACACTGCTTATATAACAGCGTACAGGGGACGCTCTCAAATCGTATACACCTCCGAATTAAAAAAAAAAAAAAAAATGGAATAATCAAAGAAAATGTGTTGAATGATTTGCAATTCTAATTTATTGCATAGAAAATAATTATTACCAAATATGAATTAGCATCACCTAAATCTGCGTACTTTGTAGATTACATAACAACGTAAATACTTAAGAATGTAATATAAATTACAAGAAAACTGTTATTTAAAAACATTCACAAAATTAGAATAATTTTAACCAGGTTCAAACTGTTAGGATAATGCGAAAATAAATGCATAAAAATTAAAAGGGAAACAATATGATAATTAGTACCCCCTTAGCTTTTATGACCGTTCGTAAACGTTTGAACACGTTATTTACTAGCGGTTCAACGTTTTTTTTTTTTTTTTTTTTTTTTTATATCGAAACATGCCCATATGGTTTGCAGACTAGAAACAAGTTCATTTTTATCTTTTTGGGGAACTTCTTGAAGACATTTCTTCCCAGTTCCCAGAAATTCTCAATGAGGTTTAAGTCTGGTGAGTTTGCCGGCCAAGGAATTACATTAATTTGTCTTTCTTTGAGCCATCTAGTAGTTATTTCGGAAGTCTGACAAGAAGCTGAATCTTGCTGAAAAATGAAATCTCCATTACATAAATTTTCCGGTGCCAGTAACATAAAATGCTGAAGAGTTTCTTGGTTACACTTTGGAATTGACTCTTTCGTACACAATACACAGCCTACCTGGACCCTCTACCTGAAGCTCATACCATGAGAGAGGTTGTAAATTTCACCGAATGTTTCATGCATTCTTTATCAAATGCTTCTTTCTTAAGACGCCAAACACGTATCCCTTGATGATGTTCTCTACTTAGTTACGTAATCTTGGCAGAGTTTATTCATCTGTGTGTCCGTAGGAATTAAGATCTTAAAACGTTCATTATTTTTTCTAATTAAATGTCAACTTTACAAATTCTAACCAGAATAACTTAGCAAAACAATTTGTGTGCGCGCGCGCGCGTGTGTGTGTGTGTGTGTTAATTCACTGCGACTTCGAAAAATTGAAGCTGTTTTTCTTTAGAACTGCCGTTTTTATCTTTTGCGTTAGTAAGTGTTGACTAAAAGGAAATGCGACAAATAAGGTTTGGAAGAAAAGTAGAGTCACCGCTATCCTCTTCTGTTAATTTCACATTGTAGTGTGACAGATGGTAATACGACTTTGTAATTTGTACTCATAATTTTTTTAGCATTAATAACTAAACAGAAATAAAGACTTTAAACTTAACAAGTGTCTGAAAGTAGGGTTACCATATTTCTTGAAAACAATATATGACATGAATGTTGATCATAAAAAAAATTGTAAAGAAAAATAAAATGTTTACCTTTAAATAAATATATATCCATTTTAATTGTACCTGAAGTAGAAATATGAAATAAACAAATTCTGAGGATGCATCATATCTGGCCACTGAAGTTCAAAATCCCAACTTCCTTGTATTCATGAAAACTGCTCTGTAGCTTTGAGCCTGCTTTCCCACATTTCTTAAGCGAATCATTTCTCATAAAAATTCAAAATATGTTTTTTCAAAATCTACTTTTTATGTCTCCTTCATTGACATACAGAAACTGCTTTTGTTTGTAAAACTGTGGGGATGAACTTGTCATTTCTGGCTATTAATTACCTTTGATTCCTTGTGCTTCAAAGCTACTTATGTAGCTGAAATTTT
This sequence comes from Typopeltis vanoorti, assembly GCF_054136105.1. NCBI lineage: Eukaryota > Metazoa > Arthropoda > Arachnida > Uropygi > Thelyphonidae > Typopeltis > Typopeltis vanoorti. The sequence continues at coordinate 12,661,301 of NC_143550.1, forward strand.
AATTTTTTTTTTTTCAAAATGTCGTATTTAGCATTAGTAAGTTTTAAGTAAAGGAAATGTGACAAAGGTTTGGACTCTGCATTAGCATTTTCTTATTAGAAACTTCTTTTGCCACCATAAATAAATAGTTATTTATTATTTCAGCTGAATATTAGCTCTACAGTATACTTTGTTAATTTCTATGTTACAAAGTTTCAAACATTTATAAATTTAGACTATAGTGTTATGTTTATGTGAGTGTAAAAGTCAACGGCGTCTAATCATGACTCATATCCTCCCTTTTGATGTTTATACGCGGTCCTTCTGTGATGCTAATGCCAACATTCTAATTGAGATTGTCAGTTTACTGGAGGGTTAGAACGGCCCTGTTATCTTATTCTGTTAATTCCACACTATTGTGCCAACATTATTGTGCACTACCACTTGGTCATTTGCACTCGTAAATATTTTTCCCATGCATAAATAAAGCAGAAATCTTTGTTTCCAATAATCTTTGCCAACTTTTTTTTCCTTTTGTTCCCTGCATTAATGTCACAGTAGTAATAACACATGGCAGTACGATTTGGTGATTTTAGTGTGTGTAATATTTCATATGTACATTTGATAAGAACAGACAGGGACCTTCCACCCCCTCTCCTTTAACCTTACTCCTATTTAGTTCTTAATGCCAGAATTGTATTAAGGGATAAAATTATGTATTGGTATATCAACTACTAACCAGAATAACTGAGCAAAAATCTTAAATATTTTTTGTATGCATAATTAAGCAGAAATCTATGTTTCCAATAATCCTTTTACATTTGTATAACTCAGCCAAATGAACTTTCTTTGAAAAAAAGTGTTTCATTTTTATCAGTTCTTAAAACTCTGAGCAAATCACAATTGAATTCACTTATTTGAAGGAGACATGGCTTGTTTTTTTTTAATCTATATTTGAATGGATTTCTATTTTTCTTCCTCCTTATTATGTAGGTTACCATGGACAACCAATATCGATTTTTCATGAACAGGGGTGCCTATTATTTTTGATTTTTGCCCTTACTCCTATATGGGTCTTAGTGACAGACTTTTATTAACCATGCTAGTGGCCAAGATTCTATAGATGTCAAGGTTATAATGGATGTGAAGTGCATATTAAAATTGTAATACCATTGATATTGCATTGAAATATATGATAGATTCGAAGTTATGAGGATTCTTATTTGATCTATAATGGCCGGTTAGTTGGTTAAGGGATAAAATTATGAAATGGTATATCAACTTCTAAGCAGAATAACTGAGTAAAAAAAATCTTAAATATTTTTGCATGCATAATTATGCAGAAATCTCTGTTTCCAATAATCTTTTTACATATATAATTCACACAATGTCAATAGGTAGCATTAAACATTTTTTCGAAAATAATTAATTACAGGATATCAGTTTTCCTCACTTTTTTATCCATTCCCAGCATTAATTTCACAGTAGTTATATATATATATTTTTTTACATTTATGTTTTCTTGTATTATGATGTATTATGATCTATGTTAATGATTCTGCTTAAAGATTTCTTTGTCACTGATTTTTACACATATGGTCTTCGTATAGATGTCATTTCTAGATCTTAAAAGTTCATTACTTTTTCCTAAAGAAATGTCAACATTTTTTACAATAAATAATCACCTTAACGGCCATTATGGATCAAATACGCATCCTCATACGCTTCGTATCCATCGTATATTTCAATGTAATATCAATGGTATTACAATTTTAATATGCACTTGGCATCCACGATAACCTTGACGTCTATAGACATCTTGGCCGGTAGCATGTTTAAACAGAATTGCATTAATGTATAAAGTTATGGATTTCTATATCAACTTCTAAACAGAATAACTGAGTAAAAATTTCACTCTGGAAAACACACCAACAACACAAATCTTTGTTCATTTAAGTTTATAAATGCATATTTTATTTTGCTCAAAAATTATTTACAAGTATATTCACAGAGAAAAATTCAAACATGTAATTATGTTTGTTACTCACTGTTTCTTGGTTACATTACATCAAAATAACTGGTCACATAAAAGAATCTTAATGACTGGACACCATAGGAAGCACTGCTCTGTACATTTGATATGGCATTAGTCTGGAAATGACCATGCCTGTTTATCGATTCCTCATATTCTTTTGTCACCAGATATACACAAGCAGAGATGATTGGAAACAGAGGTTTCTGCTTATTTATGCATGGGAAAAATATTTACTACTGCAAATGACCAAGTCGTAGTTCCCATATGTTCGCACAACAGTGTGAAATTAACAGAATAGGATAATAGAGCCTTTCTAACCCTACAGTAATCATTTTGTCCATATACTCAAAAACCAGAACTGATAATCTCAATAGGAATGTTAGTATCATTAGCATCACAGAAGGACTGGACATGAACATCAAAAGGGAGGATATGAGTCATGATTAGACACTGTTGACTTTTATACTCACATAAACATAACACTATAGTCTAAATTTTTAAATGTTTGGAACTTTGTAACATAGAAATTAACAAAGTATACTACAGAGCTAATATTCAGCTGAAATAATACATAACTATTTATTTGTGGTGGCAAAAGAAGTTTCTAATAAGAAAATGCTAATGCAGAGTTCAAACCTATGTTCCATTTCCTTTAGTTAAAACTTACTAATGCTAAAGAAAAATACGACATTTTGGAAAAAAAATTAAAATTTCAGCTACATAAGTAGCTTTGAAGCACAATGAATCAAAGGTAAAACTAACAGCCAGAAACTACAAATTCATCCCCACAGTTTTGCAAACAAAAGCAGTTTATATGTCAATGAAGGAGACATAAAAAGTAGATTTTGAAAGGCATATTTTTAATTTTTATGAGAAATGTATCTCTTATTACGAAATGCGGGAAGGCAGGCTCAAAGCTACAGAGCAGTTTTCGTGAATACAATGAAGTCGGGATTTTGAGCTTCGGTGGCCAGATGTTGATGCATCCTCAGAATTTGATAATTTCATATCTCTACTCTAGGTACAATTAAAATGGATATATATTTATTTGAAGGTAAACATTTTATTTTTCTTTACAATTTTTTTTATGGTCAACATTGAAGTTGTATATTGTTTTCAAGAAATATAGTAACCCTACTTTCAGACACTTGTTAAGTTTAAAGTCTTAATTTCTGTTTAGTTATTAATGCGCAAAAAAATTTAAGAGTGCAAATAACCAAGTCGTAATGCCAAATAAATTAACTGCAACTCAAAGAAAAATGGAGAGGTTGATAAGAAGCGAAACACCTGGATAAGAAGCCAGACTCGCATCACTGACATCATTCTTCACCGCAAGCGACTAAAATGGAAATGGGCCGGCCATCTATCCAGAAGAGAAGATGAGCCATGGGCCACCATACTAATGAGCTGGATTCCTAAAGATGGGAAAAGTGGCCGATGACATCCTAAAAGAAGGTGGAGTGATGAATTTTCAAAGTTTGTTAGGGAAAATTGGTCAACCATTGCCAAGATCAGAGAAAGGCGGAAAGAACTTGAGGAGGCCTTCGTCAACAGTGGACAGAAAATGGCTAGAGAGAAGAAGACGTGCCTCTGTCACACTACAGTGTGAAATTAACCGAAGAGGATAGTAGTGACTTTACTTTACTCCCACCTTATTTGTCTCATTTCAACACTTGCTAATGCACAAGATAAAAACGGCAGTTCTAAAGAAAAACAGCTTCAATTTTTCGAAGTCACAGTGAATTAACACACACACACACACACACACACACACACACACACACACACACACACACACACACACACACACACACACACACACACACACACACACACACACACACACACACACACACACACACACACACACACACAAATTGTTTTGCTAAGTTATTCTGGTTAAAATTTGTAAAGTTGACATTTAATTAGAAAAATAGTAATGAACATTTTATGATCTTAATTCTTACGGACACACAAATGAACAAACTCTGCCCAGATTACGTCATTAAGTAGAGAACATCCACAACTGTGGGAAAACATCACCATCAGTCATAGTGCAAATGTCGCAATATTAAGGAAATGGACATTGATTTCAGATTTCAGCTCAATTGGTTTAAAATTGATTATTTTAAACAAGAATCAAATGCATTTTCAATTTATTTACAGCAATTCGTTCAGGGTGCAGATTGTGTGTGCGTGCGTGCGTGCGTGCGATGGGGGATGAAATGAAGGGGGTAAAGGACCCAGTAATTAATTATTTTAGAAATTTATGTGATTATTTAATACTAGTGGAAAAAAATTATAGGATCTTTGGGAGAATTCCTTCATACAGTAAGAGGAAAACGATTGTGAATGTTAAAGATGAAAATAAAAGCCTGGGACTCCACTGATATCCAGTGGTTAATTATTTTAGAAAATGTCTAACTACAACCTATTGACAAGAAAAACATGAAAGAAAAAAAGAGTGTGGGGGAGCACCACTGATATCTAGTCATTAATTATTATAGAAATACGAACATGAAAGAAAAAAAATGTGTGGGTGTTTGAGCTGCAAATTTAAGTAAGACCACATATATTTTTTGAAATCACAGTGAATTCACAGAGTTTATTTATTTATTTATTTATTTATTTAGTTTGCTCAGTTATTCTGATTAGAATTTGTAATGAACTTTAAGATCTTAAAATTTTAGACAAATCAAAATATTCGACTGAGTTATGTATATGAGAAAAAAAAGGTTTTTGTGTGTTTGAGGAGGGTGGGGTGAGGGGGACACCACTGATATGCAGTAGTTGATTATTTTAAAAAATGTCTACTGCAATCTATTAACAAATATTTTACCATAGTTCCACACTGAAGCCAATGACCCAACACTTGACTAAATATCCTCCCAGAATTCCAATCTCTAATCATTACCCATAATGCCACACACAAACAAAAAGCTCACCTCACATCACTGACAAATACCGACACATCCCAAAATTCCAGGCTGTGACCATTACCCATAATTCCATGCCAGAACCAAAGACATAATGTGACGTCAATGACGGATGTTCACCCAGGGAAATTCCAAACATTCCATACTCTAAACATCACCCAGAATTCCATACTAAAACCATTACCCACAATTCCACTCGAACTAAAGACTCAATGTGATGTCATTGACGGATGGGGCACCCTGGGAAATTACAAGGATTCTATACTTTAAACATCACCCAGAATTCCATACTCGAACCAAAATACACAATGTGACATCAGAGAGAGAGATGATCCTTCTCTTATCTCTAACCATCATCCATAATTCAATACACGACCCATTACCCAGAATTCCATAGCCGAACCAAAAGACACAACGAGAAGTTACAGACAGATTTGTCTCCCAGGGAAATTCCAAACATTCCATACTCATGGCATTACGAATCCTTATCTTATTTTGATCTTGATCTTGTTCAAAATGCCACCCCGACTACTGAGCTAGGATCTCTTTTGTGCGAGAAAAGGTAAGATTTTGATATTATTTCTGGGAAAATTCCCATGTTATTCCTCTTAAAAACTATTATTTTTACAGCTATTTTGCCCGCTTTCATTTATTAGTGCCCCTTTTTTAATGTTATCGGCTTTTTACTCAAGAATTTTTAGGGCATTATCGGTGTATTTTAGAGACAAATATATGCAGAATAATAGAGGGAGAAAATTCTCACATACCTCTTTTTTTGGATGTTGTTGGCTGTCTTCTTTCTGTGATGAGCATACTTCTGTGTTAGGGTGTTAAAATTGGAAGGCATTTTGGAAAAAGTGGGAGGTTGAGGTAATGCGGGAGAATTAATTTGAAAAACCCGGGTTTTTTTGTATAATATATACACAATTATTATTTTTAATGGCCCTTTTTTGGAGGGGAAAGAGATGAAAGAGGGAGATGAAAATATAAATTGTTTATTTTGAGGAAGGTGGAGGGTTTATGGGAAAAGGGGCCGGGGAGAGGTAAGATTTAGAGGTAAGAGGTAAGAAGGCCAGGGAAAAGTAAGATTTTGTTTGGTGACATTGCGAAAAGACAAAGTTATCTAAGCCCCTTTGAAATGTAGACCATCAGCATATCTATGTTCCTTTAGCAGCAGTCTTTCAGAAAGAAAGATATTTTAAAAGTTATTTAGCTGTTAATAATAGTGGGAAAATTATAGGACCTTTTGGAGAAATCCTTCGTACAGTAAGAGGAAAACGATTGTGAATGCTAAAGATGAAAGTTAAAAGAAGAAAGGTATTTGTGGGATTTTTATAGAAGGCACTTGAAAAAGTAACGCTAGACAAGATTCGAATTTGAGGACTTGATTGCAAAGTGTGCACTTTTCGTATATTCTAACTGAGATTAGGAAATCTACACTCATTTCCAAGATGAAGTAGTTTTCGGGAAAATAACTGTTTCCGCCGAAGAAATAAAGGAACCGTTTCTTTTAATGGAGGTCCAGACTAACTTAAGAGACATAATGTTCTTTTAAAAAGGAATAACGTGGGTAGGAATAATTAAATAAATTATAATACCGGAATTAACTCACGTAAAATATTATTTATTAGCATAATTTTCGCCTGAGTATCAAAGGAATCTTCAGTACACAGCTACAAAGCTAAGGGAACAACAACTGATAATTCAAAAAAGGTGCCACCTAAGTAACTAATGTAAGATAACTAAAAAAGGTTATTAAATTTCCTAACTTATTAAAAAAATAAAAAAATACATAAAATAAAAATAAATAATTAACTAATACACACACACACACACACACACAAATTAAAACAGTTAAGAAAGATTAGTTAATTTAAAAAGTACTATCTCCCACAAATGGGATAGATGTAGACCATCGGATCTGTTTAATTTAGGAGAGTGAACTAAAGTTTCTGATGTTTCTTTATAAAGCCATTCCATGAGAAAACGACTTATGTGAAGGATTCTAGTCTTGTTCTACAGAACTCTATGTCTAGTGTTGACGGCATTCTCTGCAAGTCCAGATTGTTCAGGTTTAAGGTATTGAATATAAGGCTTATGTTCTTTTAGCCGAATAAAAGCAGATCTTGTTTTTCTGAATTATAATAACCCACAGGAGCAAGGAATCTGATAGACACCTGGATAATTGAGTTGTGGAAGCTTGTACGTTTGAGAAGAGGGGAAAGGTGCAGATTTTTCTGATGGGGTGAAAGGCAACAAAAATATTTAGAACGCATAACAAAAATTTTAAAAACTTTTGTTATGCGTTTACTGCTACCTTTCACATCAGCGATAGGAATACGAGTTATTTCTTTTGTATTTGAAGAGTTACAGATAACAAAACTGCTCAAAGCTCTTTTGATGATAGAAATCTCTTAACTATTAGATAAAAAGTGGAAATAATATGTTGCAATTCTTTCTTTAATTGCTCATCTGAAGAAAATAAACAGTGGGCCCAATGAACCAGTTTTTTAATAGTTCCAGCCTTTTGACTGGGATGGTGATGAGATTCAGTTGATATAATGGCCTGTTTGACTCTTCTTCCTTAAAACTGAGAAATATCGGTTACCATCTAATTGGCGAAGAATTAAGATATCTAAAAAGGCTAACTGCTTATTTTCTTCTTCCTCTGGAATGAATTGGATCCTTGGATGAAGTGCTTTTAATTTAAAGAGAAACTATTGTAATTCATAAGAAGAGCCCAGATAGCAAAAATGTCGTCTACATATCTGAACCAATGAGTACATCTAGGAGAAATGTTGTCAACAATATGTTGTTCAAAGTGTTCCATAAAGAAGTTGGTGATAGCAGGAAAAATAGAATTGCCCATTGCTGTTACTTAGATTTGTTGATATAACTTGTTTTTAAAGGGAAAATAACCAGAATGTATTCCAAAATTAAATATTTTAATAACGTCTGAAGAAAATTCTGGGTTGTAGTAATTAAATGCTGTCAGATAAAGGAACATTAGTTAATAATGAAACAACATTATTAACTAATCATAATATCCGAAGCATTCAAATGAAGATTCGAAATTTTATTTTTGAAATCTGAATTTTTTTTATATAAGTAGCAGTTCTTCCAGTTAAAGAAGTAAGTTTGATAAAAAAAATTTGAAATTTTATATGTGGGACAACCTATAGTGCCTACAACTGGTCTTAACGGAATACCTGGTTTGTGAACTTTTGGAAGACCATACAATCTAAGTGGACGACCAAAGAAGGTTTTAAATTTTTTCTTTTGATTCTCATTCAATGTAGATACATTATTTATAAGTAGGGTTACCATACGTCAGCATTTATGCGGACATGTCCGCATTTTGATAATGAAAATATCTGCCAGTGTTGTCACAATGCCCGTGTTGAAAGGCTCTTTTCATTAATACAGGCTCAGAGGACCAAGGAAAGAAAGAGGCTTACCATAGAATCTGTGAAAGGACTTGCTATAGTTAAATTTAATTGCAGACATTTCACATGTACAAATATGTTCGCCTATTTGTGTCGAAACAAAGAACTGCTAAAGAAAATTAGGTCTAGTGAAAAATATGTACAGGCTGCAAAGTAATGTATGTAGTGTGATAAGTCTAATTCTTTTTCAGGGCCTTATGAAGTCTTATGAAATCATAAGTCTTATGAGACAAGAGTTTCATAAGACTTATGATGACACTTAAAATCTCATATTTTTGTGTGTTCTAATAAGCATACTCATCAT